>NC_072737.1:25813328-25834351 GCF_026930045.1 Uloborus diversus | reverse complement strand
GATAATTTAAAAAAAAAATTTTAAATAAAAATAATAAAATCGAGTACAAACCCTTGGGGTTCGAAGTAAAGTTGTACACAATTTCAAGGTTGTAGATGCTATGGGGTCTCCTTGACGCAGGCTCACCACAGATAAAATTTTGACGGTAGTTTTTTAAACACAGATAGAGATAACGATTGTTCATTAATTTCATTTTAGTGACAGGCTTTTGTAAATGCTTTGTGATAAAGCGAGTTTTATTGACTTGACTGACTTGACTTTATTCTCTTAACGCCTAGTGGCGCATGCGGCCGCTAGCATGGCATTCCATCCCGACCGGTTTAATGCCGCCTCCTTGGCACTCCCCCCAGCTTGGTCAACCAAAGGCATTTTTTTCTTGTATGGCCATTTGACCCCAGGTTAGTTTTGGACGCCCGCACTTCCTCCTGACATCAGGGGTCCACGTGACAGCAGTTTTTGTAGGGTCTATTGCCTGAGTTTTAACCACCGCTTTATACGGCAAGTGAACTTTAGTTAAGGCAATGTTGCGTCTCTGTGGTGGGATTTTATCGCTTTAATTATGAATGATTATTCTTTGATAAAGCCATTTTTAATTCAAGGACTTCTTGTATTAAACATATCTAAATGAATTTATTTAAAATACATTTTTCACGTTCATTATGTTTCATTTGGAATAAGTAAGAGTCTTAAATATTACAACTGAGCATTTCTTACTGCATAAATAATTCATAGTTTCGTGACTGTTTCATGTATTACAGTGCAGCTTTTAAAATTCACAATTTATCAGTGTCATTTTTGTAAAATTATTTGTCATGAATAAAATATCCGACTAGATGAATAAAAATATATGCAAATTGATAACTTTTAGAAGCATGAAGCACTGATGACTAATGAACTATAGAACATTAAAATTCGGGGGGGGGGGGAGGTTAGAAAATGAAAATCAGTGTTTCAAATAAAAACCTGGTAGCAATGGTAGCACTTAATTACTCGACAGCTAAGACTTTACTTTGTCGGAAACTTTTTTTTAAAATTAAAACGATTGATTATTATTTTTGACTTTCTCCTATGATTAAAAGAACTGTTAATTCGCTAATTCATCAACCATAGTTTTGGGTAGAGATCTTTCACGTAATTCAAATCAAAGTATCTGGATTAATTCCTGGGAAATAGAATATTCACATCTTACACGTATGCAGTTTCTGATAAGTGCACTCATTCTTGTATATTCCTCGTTTTCACTCAAATTAAGAAAAACCCAGTTAAAAATGTCTGCATAAAAAATAACAAAGGAAGATCAATTAGCTTATCTTGGTTTTGCTTATAAATAGTTTAAATATACCTTAAAAAATAAAGAATTTCCATCAGAGCCCGACTATGAGTTTTGAAGACACGGAATGCATTTTGTGCAACCTCTTCCCCCCTACCCACGCAGTTTATAATGTACGAGGGCTGTTCAATAAGTAAAAAGACTAAATTTACAAAAAATACAGACCAACTTTAATCGTCAAAATCCACATGGGTCTTTTAAGAATAACTTCTGCGGGACTAAATGCATTTAGTCCAACGCTCTGTCCACTTCTTAAAAACTTGTGAACGTTAAGTTTGTGAGAACTATTTCAAAACCGCCTCCGTAGAGTTTAGGCATGCTTTGTTGCTTTCAAAATGTTTGCCTCGTAAAATGGTTTCTTAAGTTGAGGAGACAGCCATTAACTCACTGATGTAAAGTAATTTTGAAATTCCCCTTGATAATGATAGCAGCAGTGTTAATCATTATCTCTGTGATGGACGTTGAAGGTTGTTCCTCACGTTCAGTATCTTCCATATTCTGCTTGCCTTCCTTCGAAGCTTTTTACCAGCAAAACGTACTGACTCTAAACATTGCTTCATCGTTGAAAACTTCACGTATCATATCAAAGGTCTCCGATGATGTGTTTTGCAGACGAAAACAAACTTTAATATTACATAACTTTATTCCAACGACGCTTCTATTTTTATAACTGGCTGCATCTTGTACGCGTCCGCCAACAGGCTTCAATCACGTGTTACTCAGGAACATAGGTCTGTACGCTCCAACTATCGGTAGCTTTTGTTAATACAGACAACAGACATTTCTCATTCTACAGGGATTAATATTCCGATGAGTGGTTTCGCGGTAGTAAAATTAGTCTTTTTACTCATTGAACAGCCCACGTATATTGAATTGAAGTAGTTAAATATTTAATACTTGCATTTAACTCAAAAACGTTAGATGGACAATATCTTGCATTACAATGAACATGAATACAAGCAGAAGCGATAAGCACCCTGCGATATATCGCACTTCTTAAAGACAACAAAAAAAAGCGCGATCTATCCGAAAACGCGATCTAACAGAGGTCATAAAAAGTAGCATTTCAATTAAAGTAAAAAATATGTACATCTACAAAAATATTAGATCATTGTTATACAAGAACGATTTTCTTAATAAGAACGCAAGAAAATGCGTCTGCCAATTTTTCTCTGAAACTAAGAAAAAATAATGTAAAATATTTTTATTGTTTTGTGGAGGAATATGAAACGAGAGTTGCAGCTTAGCAACAAAATTAGTCTATGGAAAATTTTCCAGTTTTGTTCATTGATTACAAAACGAAAATAATAGTTTTTCTGAGAAAAAATAAACTTTTTCTTCTGTGATGTGAAATGTAAAGCAGCATATTTTATTTACTTTTTTCTAAATACTTTTCCGGAGACCAAATAACGCGATATATCCGAATGCACGATATAACGAGGCGCAATGTAGTAACGAGGGGTTACTGTATACATTTTAATGTTAGATGTCAAAAAATTTCTCTGAATGCAATAAGCCATTAGTGTTTAAAGTTTCGATGACATAATTTTTTAATGTAATAATAGAGTAAATTTTGAGTTAAGCTAAAAATCGCTTTGTGATTTGCGAAAAGAATAAACATTTTAAGTAGATTTTTCTTCTCGATTTAATACTCACATCTTGCGCGAAGAAATAACTTTCTTAAAAACTTCGCAGCAGATTTTGTTTTCCTCTAAATTTCGGTGCCCTTCGAACGTACCTCATGTTCCCTTGCCTTAATCTGGTACGTATAGAAAATCCGATTGGAAGAGCTTTTCTTAACATTGAGTTCATCTCTTGCAAGAAAAATAAATTATACATTGTGTCAGCAGATGGCGCTGCACGCAAGAGCAAATCATAGTTATATGAAAAACGAAACCTTCAAAACATAAATTGTACGTTTTATGCCGAAAATTTGATTTGAACATCGGCCTTTGCTTAAAATTTTTTATGTTGGATTAAATGTGAACCATTTAGATTCGCTTCACGGAAGCCATAAAAATGCATTGGCAAAATTAACCGCATATTTTTCTGTTTCGAAAATAGAGAATATTTCAAGTTATTCATAAACATAATAGAAATAATCGATATATGTTTCCTCGAATTAAATGAGTTTTTCTTCTTCAATTTAACCATAATTTTAAAAATAGAATCCAGGGTGAAGTTTTAGTTAAGATATTGTGTGTCCCATTTATTTTGAATGCTTGATAACATTAACAGCTGAAATCGGTTGACATTTCGTATGTTAATTGTTTTGAAATTTTTAACTTTAATTTTAACTCGTTCTTCTATTGCGCTATTCTTCTATATGTATAGAAGAGAGACGGTGTTTGTGTCCTTGTTGGTTTGTTTGTACCCGATGGCCAGAAGACCCCATAGCACCTACAGTCTGAAACTTGGCACAAAAATCGAACGTACCCCGGGCCCGTGCACCTCGAGGTCCAAATTCTTAATTTCTAATTAGTTTTTTCTTAATTAAATGTTTTATGTGATTTTTGGTCCTTTTTTGTGTTCGATTCATCACAGATCCCCAATCAATCTCCCCAGGAAAATATTTTTTGTACCATAGTGTTTTGAATTTAATTTCAAATATTAGGCACTGAGAAGCAAAGGGATGTAAGTGGACAATTTCAAGTTTTGAGTAAAACGCCCGTTAAAAGATTACGTCCTAGGGGTTTTTTTTTGTTTGCTTTTTGTTTACTGAATTTTCTTCTTATTGAAACGTTGCATGCCTTTGTTTATTGATTGATGCAGATGGCAGAAATTTTACAACATTTACTAAAGCAGAATTGAATGCTTAAGTTGCACTTGCCAGCTAGTTTTCCTCGTACGACAATTCACAACTACAAATTCCATCAACACATTTAGCTACCAAGATTTAATGTCTTATGGGTTTACCACTTACATAAATTTATCTTTACTAACTCTATATTTTCTGATTTACAGCTTGAAACTACTTAAAAATATTTATCCAACTCTCTTAAATGAAATATATAAATTCTATCTATCATTTTAAATCTCAAATTTTTGGTACGAATTAAAACACAACTTACCAAGCAGAATAAACTTTCGCGCAGCGGATTAGAAAACCGTATTTATTTACCAAGCTTTAATGCAGGAATAAAAAGATTAATTTTAATGAAGGCATGAAGCTAATATTAAGCGAAATGTTCGAAGTCATTATTTGTGTTTATAATAAAGAATGGATTTCATTTAATGATACGTATAGAGAAGATGACTATTTATTCCACGAATTTATGAAAGCAATTTATTTTGGTTTTAAGCTTGGATATCTAATTAAGAAATGATTCACGTGGTAAAATTTATTAAACTTGCTCATAGTTGTGTCGATAACAGTCATATTTGGAAGTTAACAATTTTTAAGTATGACACCGTGGGTAATTTTTAACGTTAACCAATGTATGCAAAAGTCAAATTACAAATTTAATACAATATAAATAAAATAGTAAATGAATTTTACTGAAATTTTGAAACATACGCGAAAGTTTATAATGTTATGTTTGCTCAGTTGTAACCTGTTGCAAGATCACTCTGACTTCCAAAAATATTTTCTCATTCGGCAGATTTCGTATGACTATTCGGCAAATTTTGGATCCAGAGGGTTTTAAAATGCTTTATTTATTTTTTAAATAAACAAATGCATCTTCGCGAAAGATGTAGCTGCGTTTGCATGATCTTAATTTATTTCTTATTTATTCGGTAAAATTCGGATATTTATTCGGTAAAATGATAATTCCACAAAAAAAAAAAAAAAAAACTTTTTTTTTTTTTTAAATTTTGGTGCACCACTGTTTTTGCTTTTTAGTTTTTAAAGTCAAAATGAACAGTGCGTAGTTAAACTTTCGTCTAAATGATAAAATATTAATGATATGCCACAACTGTTTCAATCGTTCATTCACTAAAACCACGCACCAGTCACGTGAACTAGCTTGATGCTAGTTATTGTGCTTAGCAGAAACCAATTGGCGCAACAGCCCATTAGGGCTGGGGCAGCATTTCAGCATTTCATTTGGGGGGTTGAGTTTCTTAAATGTGAATTACCTCAGTATGAAAACAAAACACATATTGGCTAACAGAAAGTAATTCTGATATGGGAGTAGATTGCATAGTTAAAGAGCAAACAGAAAAGATATTTGTTGATGTGATATCAATTTTTCAAAAATAGTATGTATTTTAAAAGATTATCTATGAATCATACTATGCTTGAGCAGCTGAAATGTGTTTCTAGCAGAAGAAAGTGATGAACACTCATTAAATACACACCCTTAAAATATGAGCGTAACAATGAATGTAAAATACCAAGGCATTTTCTTTGAAGCATCATGATCATGCAGCCACACCACTCACTGCACGAGCCTATAATAACGAAGCACATAAGAACGAGATATTTAACCTATGTGAAGAAATGACGTCTTTAGTTGAAATTAACCATGATTCCTCTCAATTTTTTTCTGTTCTGAAAAGACCGGTAAAGGTTTGAATTTCTAAAAATTTAAAAATGGTGCACTTGCTCATGTCTGGAAATGTGTCGAGTTTCATCAACCGTTACGGATAACCAGCAAGATGGTTTTTCTTGAACATTGATTTTCAATTTATATCAATTGTATTTGCTCGTTTTTTATCAGTCCTCTTAAAAAGTGTGGAGGTTTGACCGCCCCCTCTCGAACCCCCTATTTGCCGCCCCTGCATTAGGGCTCTAGTTTATTGCGCACATCTCAGTTTTTCCGTCCGACGGCTCTGTGGTGCAAGGCACATGTTCCGGTTAGGTGCTAAGACGATCGCAGTACCCCAAGGGTTAAGTGACGAAGTACGCCCAAGTATACTGCCGTGTGCAGGTAAACGGCAGTATCTACAAAAATGAGTTTCTGAGATATTTGAATAAACGCGTTTTTGATTTCCCACAAGTATCAATTAAATATTAAAATTTGATTTTAGGCTATTCTATATGTTTATATCAAAGTATTTTTTGGGCAGTTTGTTTCAATTTGATTTTGCAGTCAAAATTTTAATTAAAGCGGATACTGCCGTTTACCTGCACTTCGCAGTAGTAATTTTCATGCACTTTTACTGGTAATCAGCAGTAACTGCACAGTGTACTATTGAATGACCAATAATTACAAATTCAACATAATACGGAGTAGATATGTCATTCCGAAGTATATTTATTGCAATGTGAATAACATATTTTACTTTAAAAAATAAATAATACCGTGTATACACTTGACATAAATTTAATATAAATAAATGAAATGTAATTTAAAAACAAAATAAAAAAAGCATATGTTTTGATTGCTTACGGCATTGTCGAAAACTCTTTAATGTTCATACGTTGTCACTTGGCAACCGGAACATTCTTTAGGCATTTTTAAAACTACGACAAATCGCTTAATGTTCCGCACTTTGTTATAAAGCAATAAATATCCATGAAAATTTAGGCGAAAGAAATGCTTCGTGTGTTAATAATGGCTCTCATCGAACTACTAAAAGTGCAGCAACTTATTATATATAAAAAATTGTGAAAAATATCGTCTGCGACAGAACAAAACAAATGGAACTGAATCGTTCTGTTAATACACGTTTATTTATCGTCTGCCAAGTATTACTTGTGTTTACTCGTATGTTATCTTCTATAACTGTACATTAGCAAAAAATAATTTTGTTTTATTGTTTTTAGAACACGGATATGAAGAGTCAAAGATTTTTTTTTTAATGTTTGAGGGCTGTGAAATCACAAAACGTTTTCTTCGACTTTATTTGAAACAAAGTATGATTATTTTCCCACAAGTATCTCCTTTTAAGTATCTCTTTCGCTCAAGGACGAGAGACGGTAATTCCCAAATTTTGCCGAAAGATAAAATACGCCCTGCCACGCATACCTACATCTAATGAGAAGCGACTAGGAATCATTTTAAAAAATGCAATATTTTCTCTAAATTTGCCAAATCAAGGAAATTTTTGAGAGGTCACACAATGACCTCCCATCGGGGCGTTACTGCTTGCCCTTAGTTGAGCTAAAAAGAAATCGCGAAAACCGTTTATGATTGTTGGTTCAAGTTTTGGCGGCGATTCATTTATGTTCCATTCTCCAAACAATGGTTATGGGCAGGTATAGAGCAGTAAGTACATAGTGCTGATTACCTGCATAATGTAGCGATAATAACAGTTACTGCTAATCACCACAGATAAAAAAATGCTTTTATTTAGCGCTAACCTAAACATGTTTGCACCATAAAACTGAAGAAGCATAGATTTGAAAAATTCCAAAAAAAGAAAAGAAAAGAAAATGGAAAAAATTGCAGTTACTGCCATTTACCTTCCCACGGCATAACGATCAGGGGCAAAAAATTTCATGAAAAATAAAAAAATTGCAGTTACTGCCGTTTGCCTGCCCACGGGAGAAAGTTTTCGTTCTTCGTGTGCAGGTAAAAAGCAGTAAGTGCATTCTGCCAATTATCTGCAAAATGTACCGACGGTAGTATAGTTTAGTTACCCAAGTACTCATTTTTTATCGACCTATATGAAGGAATGAAAAGTAAAGTCAACCGTTCCCAACTCGGGAATCCAACCCGGGTCTGCGGTGCGTTTCTTATGCTGCCGTGTGCAGGTAAAGGGCAGTAACTGCAAATTTTTCATTTTTCATTATTTTGCATTTTTGTCATGTATTACATGTTATCTTTATTGTACAAGATCACTTATTTGGTTTTCGCTGATAAAAAGGCGCGATAAAAACGTCTAATTCCAGCATTTCCCTATTCTAAGTATTGAATCCAAAACGCGTTTCTTTAAATATTTCGAAAACTCCTTTCTGCTGATACTGCTGTTTACCTGCACACGGCAGTATGGTTAGAAAGAACATTGAAACCACATTTTAAATTAATTAATTCGATTTTTTTTCCTATTTTTGATATGTGACACCATTGTCTCCAATGAATTAAATAAGTTATTTTGATATCAGAATAAAAGGTTTGAAAATATATACCGTTTTAGAACTACGAAGTGTCATATTAATTAACTTTTAAAAACCTATTTCAATTTCTATATTATTTTTTAAAAAAATAAAGCAAACAAATATGGCGCAAATGATTTGATGCACAGCAAACACAGGAAATACAGCAGCTTCAAAATTGTAAAACTTGTCACGCAGAGGCTTTCGGAATCGAGTTTTTTGTACGCGGCTAAACAAAAAACTTGTAATTTTTTTCCCTTTATAAGTTTGCATAGAAAATTCAGTAATAATTTTTAATGAAAAAGATCGAGAAAAAAGGAGTAATTTAACATAATCTATTAAGACTCGTTCAAAATTTATATGCGAAGTAATTATCTAGTGAATAGCAAAATACAGCAAAGCACTTAACAAAGGACTGGATAAATTTTACGCTTAATGATTTTTTTCCCTGAAAAGGCTTTAGAATATTGTTTGCATGAATAAGTGGTTTTTTCTTACTAGAAGCATTTTTTAGTTTCATCAACGCAGACGAAATTCTAAATAAAAGTGAAAAAGAGAATTAAATTAAAATTCTCGTTTTCACTATTTTTTATGTAGGATATTGTTTTTAATACTTGTTTAGTGGATTAGAAATTCAAAAACACTTCATTAAATTATCGTTAGAAATCGTGAAATTAATAACATTTTATCGATATTTCTCGTTTACATTTTTTTGCGTAACTTTTTGGTACATGTAATGAAACGAAATGCAATTGTTCAATATTTTTCGTAAATTAAAATTCAGAACTAAATGTAACCTGTACAAAATAACAATCTACTACTTAGAAAGCGGTAATGGAATGTGAAGGAGATAAACTCTGAATCTGAATTCTGTTGTAAAAGAAAAGTAATTTGAAGATTGGGAGTTTCGAAAAAATGATTTGAATAAATTTTATTAAATTTTATTTTCCTGCTTTCTTCCATTTTATTTTTTGTTTTTTTTTCTATATGGTTTACATCTAAACTTTAAAGATGAAGAGGAACTATTTTTATAAAAATGATTTGGAACTAAATACGGCATTCATCTTGTTTTAAGGAGTTATCCATAAATGATGTAGTACTTCTGTTCATCATATTTGACCCCACCCCAACTTCTCACCAAGTGTCACACTTAACCTTACCTCCCTTCCTTTTATCACATAACGCACAACATTACGTAAATACGGCTGCAAACCCCCATTCTGTGAATTAATTTTATGAAAAATTTCATAAAAATCGACCGAACGGTCTAAGTGCTATGCGCGTTACAGAAATCTTGACAGACAGATTTCCATGCAGGCTTTAAACTTTATTATTTGGAAAATATTTATTTATTTTTGACTAGAGGGGTCGTTCGCAAGTTTGAAACATTTGCTTGCAGTCGTTCAGTGTAATTCATTATAAAAACAGATTATTTGCGAACGATCCCTCACGATTCGTTGCCTATCCAAGAGTTATTCGAATTCGGCTCATTAGATCGCTGATATTCAACTAGAATTTGTTTCATAAGTTAAAGAATCTAGTTGGGTTTTGGATTATGGAAGTTATAAAACTGCTATCTTTTGCGCATGGGCAGTGAAAAATTAAATGCATTAAATGTCTATATTTTATCAAATTTTCAACCTTATAATTTCAAATTTACAATTATACTTCTCTTTTATACTGTCAATATTTCTGAAAATTTGGTAAGTTTTGATTAAAATTTTGCGTGTTGCGGGTCACAAACCATCAAATAAAATTCATAGTTTTGAAAGAAATGCTTATATTTTCGTGTATATCGGTGATACTTTCTCACAAGTATGTAAAATAATCACACACAGTTAGCGAACTGATTTCTGAAATTTACAGCTTATTCAGCTATTTACGATGAAAGATGATCAGAAAACATTTGTTTTTCTCAATTTGTTACTGATCCCCGAAACGCAAAGATGATATTCCTTTCATTGGAAAATGACAGCTGGAGCATACCGGTTATGTGACAAAAGTTGCAAAGCAATTGGTCTCTTACTTCTTGAAAAATCTTTTAGTATGTAAATTTTTGAAAGTGTCCCTTTGCGTTTGAAGAGGGTCTTTTTAAAAAAAGTGAGTATCAAAATGCAATTTTTGAACATTAGTAGTGGGTCTGACGTGATGCAAGCTATATTTTGTCATTACGGGGGGGGGGAATAGCTTAAAAATAAAGTGAGTCAACACAGATTAATTTTCAAAGAAATGGGTCGAGCTATCCTATAGCTTACTGACAACCCCAGTCTCAGAAAACAAAATATGTGCATTAACCATGTACATAAAAGATTAATGTTCATTCTTAAAACTGATTCGATGACAGCTTTCTTTGAAGCGAATTATGTGACCGAAGATAATCATACACAAAGGAATATAAATTATCATTCCTCTCATTTCTAATACGATTGTATCAGTTCAGATAGTTTCCAGACATAAATATTTTTGATAGTAACTCTGGATTGTTCTTTACGAGTAGTTTTGCTATTCCACATGAACTGTGCTTTATGTCAGAAAGAAAACTTGACAATGATCTTTATTCTTTGTGATTGATTGGAATACGGCAAATCACTTTTATAATAACTAATAAGGTCACTGCAATTAATCTTGGCAACCAATTGCTGGCATAATATTTACCTATTTACCGAAAGCAAGAAAGAATAGCAAATACATATTTTGCAAAGAAGAATGGACAATTGATGCCAAAATAATGCCTAGTGCAGTTAATAATTTTGTTGACTTTATTATTTGACGCATTTCAAGAAAAGATGTTGTTGTCCTGATTCTTTTCAACTAGCTAGATTGTTAATCTTAATGATATCTAAACATTTTCAAAATTAGAAAAATAAGACATGTAGATTCAAAAGTATCTTGTATATCAATTAAGGACTCTTAAAATTTGTTTCGGAATAAGACAAAAAACTTATGCAATAAGTTACCGCCCTTAAGCCGAGGCTAAGGCCGAAACTGCAACCAGTGTATCAGACAACCAGGTTATCACATCTAGAGACTGCAGTTTCATTTCTTATAGAACTTATCAGCCTGGATTAGTGAATAACAGAGCTGGAGGCAAATGTCACCTCAATGAAAGCGAGAACGCCAACAAATTGGTAGATAAAACGAATTTCTGAGCGAATATTTTTTTCAATTCACTCTTTTTTTTTTTTTTTTTTTGTCGTTTTGAATCATCACAACAGTACTATAAAACATATTTTCAAAAAAAATCAAGGCTGGACAATACCTTTTTTTAGATAATTAGGCCTAAAAAAATGGATAGACTTTGTTTTATGAATGTGTAAGGATAGTATTTTCATCAACACAAGAATTCAAATACGGGTATAACTATTTTTCTTTTAATGCAGATCACTAATACTCACTGTTTAAAGTATCGACTAATATATCAGCGACTTCAAAGGCGAGACCGCGGCTGCCTCAAAACGTTCGAAATAATTAGTTGTGAGACATTTTCAGCGAAGTTTCCCGATGAATATCGACAGGTGTCAATTATTGATATAGTTTTGATAAGAGGATCACGATCAATGTGTCAGAACTAAAAACTGAGTTTGGTTCTAAATCCGTTTTTTTTTTTTTTTTTTTTTCAAATGAGCAAAGCAATTATTATTATTTTTATTAATATGATTAAAAAAATCAGCTCTTATTCGGTCCTAAAAAAAATCATTCGGACTGTTGCCAATATTTTGCATAGATATTTTATTCTAACGATATTGATTCGCGAGGTGAATCTTTTTGAGTTTTACCATTATGTGCTACTATTAGATTTTTTAGCTACTCAAAATTATTCAAAATAAAAACTAAAAAAAAATAGTTACGTTGTGTATGCGTTTAACGTCGTGCGCATTTGAGAGGATGTCCCAAATATTGCCACGCGGTCAGTGCGAAGTTATTGAAAGATAACTAGTCTTTCTCTTTAAACTGCGAACAAAATCCATTTTTTTAAATATAACATAAAAGCGCCTTATTGAAAAGATTATTAACAATGTACTTTTTTAGTTGAATTTTATACTCTCATTCACCAAAAACCTGCGGTGTTAAAAGAAATTTCACTGTCAGTCGCCGATGACTGACAATGAGGGAGTTTGAAATTCTGACATTTTGTAACAAAAGGGAGGGAGATGTAAAAAAAAAAAAGAGTGACATCGCACTTTTTTTTACTTTAAAAAGCATGCTTATGAAAAATAGGGTGATAAGAGACAAGAAGAGGGTAAGGAGAAGTGTCTAACTTTGTGACAGGGAGGAGGGGAGTCAAGATTCGTGACATTCATTTTGCTTTGAGCTTTCTTAATCTTCATTTGCCATATTTTCCCAGCACAATGCTAACTGATAATTAATTAACTAACGCTTTCTTTGTAACAGGCAAAATTTTTTGAGCAATCACGATTGCTTATTGTTCTCACTTGACTGTTTTTGGCGTTCCTATGATTTTATTTTCCCACCAGCACCCTCCGCTGCATCACCGTCGACCGGCTCCTCACGATGCTGCTCCTCTAGCGAAAACCGTCTCCAGGTTTCGTCAATATCCTACACTTACACGCATACATACACGCACCTACACACATATACATATATACACCTACACACATACATACACCTACACACATACACAAACACATACACACAGAAACACAAACCTACACACTCACATACACACAACTACCCACACACTCATACCTGCACACAGACACAAACACATATGCCTACACACACATACACATACCCCCCCCACACCTACACACAACTACTCACACACTCATGCCTGCACACAGACACAAACACACATGCCTACACACATACCCCCTACAAACACACATACCCCTTACACACAAACACACATACCCCCACACACATGTCTACATATACACACACTCTCGTGATTGCGAAAAACTTAATTTGAATTCAGTATGACAAAATTCAAATTATTATTATTATTTTTTTTTTTGAGAATTTTTCGGGATTTCACCAGTAAGTGTCGCGTTGCAACAAATGTCAACGAATATCAGAAAACGGCATCGAAAGATCAATGAAATGAATCTTTTCGCTATAACATCATTCATGTACACCATACCGCCCTAAAAAGAAAGCTCAGTGTCAGTCACCGGACACTGATGTGGCACTAAACGCGTTAATTACGCGGCATAGTTTGTATGTGACTTCGAAAAATCACAAAAAAGTCAATTGAAAAAATTGGAAGAGACGTAATGTTTTTTCTCTCTTAAACATTACTCAAATCGAAACATAATCCAACAATTTAACTAGTTTTTTTTCCGGTAAACTTCTTAATATTCCAAAAGGATTTCTTCACAAATCACATGCAGCAATCCCTATTAGTTTGGTCTCTTATCTAAGCAGCAGCGAAAAGGTGTTTCTCACTTTAAGGCAACTTGGGTAATGAAGATAAAAAGTAAAAGTGGGTGTGAAGCTGCTGAGTGCCTTTCAAAATACTTTCTAGAAGCTATCAACTCTTCTGGCTTGAGCTTTGAAACTGTCAGACATCGAACTTCAAGAAAAGAAAAAAAAAAGAAAGAAGGAAAACTAACTAAATAAATAAACGTAATACAGTCTCCACACGTTTACTCTTTCTTTATTAAGATATATTGTAATGAGGCAGATTAAGCTGTTGCAATTTTTAGGTTGTGAGCTATAGCGTTTAAGGAGCCACTCCTTGACCTTTTCAACATTCATTTTAAGCTGCTGTTCGTGTTGAGTAGCAAGTGAAATTGTTTCGATAGAAATTTTGTGCTGATGAACTGAAAAAGTCAAACTTTGGTTAATATTCTAAGATTTAAAAACTTTCGAAGAGTTTTTGCATCTTAGAAAATTTCATTATGGTTAATAAAGTGCGAGAATGCAATTTTGGGCGATGTGTCCGCGTTTAGTACTACACTATTAAAAAAAATACTGAAATTTTAGGTGAAAAATACGGACATTCATGTTGCCAATAACTTTTACCGTAAAATAATATTTTACTGTAAAATTTTGCAGTAGAAAAAACAAGAGTTAAAAAAATGCAACATGCAAGCGGCAGGTTCGAACTCTGGACTTTCGTAGCGGCAGGTGGTTTTGCTCACCACCATACTAGTTGGGAGACATTGAGTAAGTGGAAGGACGGTGTTATATGTTTCGCACTTTAAGTCACGTGGTGTACCAATTTGCGCTGCAATCGTTTATTTTTATTGGTACAATTTACTGTAAATTGTTTCTGTACTGTAAACACATAATTTTACTGTAAAATTCACCATAAAAGTTTCCTGAATTTTCAACAGTGTTCGTTCATAATATTCTAGCTCTCAGAGTACAGTAAGCGTGAATGCATGGGGCAAGTAAAACCTCGGCCCAGCTCCACTTTAAAGCAACCAGATACATATTCAAAACTGCGTTTTGGAGCTTCAATTTCGAAAAATTACACGGAGAAATCCCCAAACCCTCTAGTTACGGCCAAACATTACAACTATGTTACTTGTAATAATTCAAATGGTCATATTTCAAAGTGATCCGAATCTAAAATCTGTATCCGCTCTTAGGTTACAGCTCGATAGTAATGCAAAGTCGAATTCACTATCGTGACAATGTTTGTTAATAATTTGTATGCACGTAAGAAGGATGCTTTTGAATGCAAAGCTTTTTAACTGCCTATGGAAAGTATAGAGAATAACATTTTAAAATGTGAAGATAGGTGACGTTTTGTCGGCGTATCGGATCTGAAATTGCACGAAGAAAAACTTTGTGTAACAAAAAATACAGTATTATAGAATCGTTGTGAACTTGGTCATATATTGTGCAGTAGGCTACAAAATCTTTATGGAAAGAAGTGTGGCGATCAACCATCAATTGGTCACTATAATTGTGGGCAAACCTAACCTGTCAGCATTGCAAAAGCTACCCTGATCCCAATCACAGCATTACGACGCTGCTAGACAAAGTTTTTCCCTTTTATAGTTTGACAGAAAAATGAATGAAAGTATATGCATTGAAATAAACAATTTCCATTGAAAAGTGCACATACGCCTTTTGGAACATAGAAGTGGAACCAAAAGATTAGATCTTTTTTTCTTTCTTTTTTTTTTCAAATTTGAGAAAAACGGTCATTTATAGTTATTTAAAGATTTCACTCAAAAATCACAATGCTCCAAAAGAAATTCAAGAAATAACTGAATTTTACTTTCTTAACTTCAAGTCGATTTCAAAGAATTCCTTATCTTGCTAATGGAATTGCTCCAACTAAGTATCTTGCTACAAATGGTAAAAAAATGACTGCCAACGCATTTGTTGCTATGTGAATGTTTAATTAGATATTTTTCATCTTCAGATGTTTTGTTACACTTTTAGAGCAATTTTGAGTTAATTGATTTTTAATTAGGTAGCTCCATATTAACGCAGCGTCCTTGTGTAAGATTTACATTTGTATACCCACTTATCTTGTTTTTTCACGAAATTAGCTCACATCTTTGATAAAAATGGTAATATTATGCTTTTAATGACTCTATCAAACATCAGCGTAATGCCATCAACATGCTAATAGCTAATCAGAATAACACATTTTTCAATGACATGTCCTCCCCACTAACCTGAACTTGAATAAATCAAAAGATACAAATGCTACATGCTTTATTTTTTATTTTTCTTTAGGGCGATTTTTACGCAATTTCTTTACGGAAGAGCACGTTGTAGCTTTTGACCTTTTACGATATAAATTTGACATACCGAACGCCACGAATATTTTAATCCATAAATGTGTTAATACCCAATGCAAAAACGCCAAAGGTATTTTTCGCATAATAAATGCTTGAAGCGTCGTAATTGGTTTTAGGACCTTATATAAATCAATCACAATTTCGAATATTGCATTAGTTTTGTGATTTTGAATATTTTTCCCGTATGCAAATTACAATTTTCTTACGGGTCATTCTCACAGAAACGGTCATTTTCATGTCCCTGTAATAATTTACGAATGTTTTATGACTCCAACATGTTTTTAAAGGTATAAATAATTTCAGGATCGAGTTTAACATAAAAATTAAAAGTAAAATTTCTATATTTTATTTTAAATGTCTGTAATGTAAGTCTGAAGTACCCAAATGTCATTCTCTCAGTTGTCCCCACCGTTAGTAAAAAAATAAACAACGATGATTTCTAAGAAACAAACAATAAGTTCACACTTTTGTAGTTTTTGTTTCAAAATACTAAGTAATTAAATTTAAAAAACCGTTTAAAATTGAATTTCACTAAAAATTAGTTCACGTAAATATTTTTAAGTTTGTCCCCAGCAGTTAGTGTTATTCGCAACTCTAACGAACTATAGGGGGCTCTGAAGCCACTGTCTAATGGCGGATGAAAAAGGTAAAACACACAAGTGCCATAACTTATAACTTGCTTTGTTGATTAGTGAGTAACTGTAATTTTTCATCGTGTTTGTGGAAAGCTTTCTTTTTTATTCTTCTGTAATAACATTACACCATAAACTGTCTGAAGCCTGTAATTTACCCCAAAGAAAACACGTGGAACGAAATGTTTTACCCTTTTCGATGGTATTGTTAATCATTGCAAGGTAGCGTTTTCGAACTCTGGAGTTGCGAATTCCCTCACAACAGTCAATTTCCTTCCCAGAACCGCAACGTAATAATTGTTTTTAGCAAAAAGGTTAATAATTTTCAGATAGCAACCCATAGAAATATTGCATCATATTTGCGTCTTTAGTTCGTACGAAATTTTTACTTGGAATCTGCATGAAAGCATCAAACATTTTTGGATCCCTCATTCCCTCATATCTGTCTGTATTATCACAAAGTAAAATGATACAAGAAAACTGAATAATCAATCGTTACTACTTCGTTTGAAAATATCTGCATGCTATTAAACTTAAATATCAAATAAACATAATATCCAATTTTAATGAACTCGTTATTTCCTCACTAGTGAGGGAACGACTGCTAAGTGAAGATATAACGCTATTTAAAAAATAAATAAATGTTTTGCAGGGTCAAAACTTCTTTCTCAAAGTCTTTACATTTGAGGGCTGTTCAATAAGTGATAAGACTAAATTTATAAAACATACAGAACAATTTTAATCGTCATAATTTACATGCTTTTTTTTAAGAATAAATTCTGCGGGACTCAATGCATTTATTCCAACGTTCTGTCTACTTCTTAAAAACTTGTGAACGTTAAGTTTGTCAGAGCTTAGTCAAATCCGCCTCCGCAGAGTTCAGACATGCTTTATTGTTTTCAAAATGTTTGCCTCATAATAGCTTCTTATGTTAAGGAAACAGTCAGAAATCACTGATGTAAAATAATTCTGTGATTCCCCTTGATGATAATAGCGGCAGTGTTAATCATTGTCTCTGTGATGAACGTTGACAGTTTTCCCTCAGGTTTAATACCTTCCACATTTTGCCTGCAATCCTTAAAAGCTTTATGTCATCAAAAAGTACCGATTCTAAACACTGCTTGATCGTTGAAATCTTCACGTATCATATCAAAGATCTCCGATGCTGATTTTTGCAGACGAAAACAAACTTTAATCGCATTACTTTATTCCAACGACGCTTCCATTTTCACAACTGTCTGCGTCTTGTTGGCGCCCGCCAACAGGTTTCAATTCAATCATGTGATACTCAGGAACTTGTGCCTGTACGTGCCAATTATCTGTAGCTTTTGTTAACAACATACATTTTTCATGCCACAGAAATTAATATTCCAATGAGTAGTTTCGCAGCAGTAAAATCAGTCTGATTTCTTGTAGGCACCCGCCAACAGGTTTAAATTCAATCACGTGATACTCAGGAACATCAGTCTGGTACGCGCAAATTATCGGTAGCTTTTGTTAATACACATATTTTTCAGGCAAAAGAAACTAATATTCCGATGAGTGGTTTTGCGGCAATAAAATTAGTCTTATTACGTATTGAACAGCCTACGTATTTCAAAACCTATTAAAGGTTTTATCTGATTCCATCAACTTTAATTATTCTGAACTTAACAAGTTCAAAATGACTGTGTTTATAAGATTGACTCTGATCCATCACTTGACTGTGTTTGGCTCAAAAATAATTTTATATTTACTGCATTGACAAAATAGTTTCTTTTGAAAAGAAAACGATGCAGTTAAATACAAAATGAATAAACTCTTTTGGAAAAAAAATATTGGTAAATAACGCACAAATAATGTAAACGCACAAATTTATAAAAAAAAATAAATAAACTCGATATATCCGTTTCAATGCAAACTCGCTTTTTTTTTGCATCAAAAAAGATGTTTTAGAGACCACAAAATGCATATCAGCCATTTTTAAATAAAAATTAAGCCTTTTTCGTCGTTTTTTTACTTTTTTTAAAATTTTTACTTTTAATCTTTATTAAAGTTCTAGCAGTTTTTTTCTAAATAGGAAATTGTTAAGTTATATAATTTTTTTCTTATACATAAGCACACAAATGCAGGGAAGAATATTCGTTCGAATGAATCTCAAAAAAGAAATCGTACATTTCAAAATTGCGTATTTAAACTGGCAAAAAAATAAATAAATAAAAAATAAATAAAAAAAATAAATAAAAATAGAATCAAAATTTTTAGTTTTTTTTAATTTTTTAAATTTTATTTCATGATATTTTGATTGTTGCCAAAGACAAAAATTAAAAACATCATCTTTCCCCTGTTCTTCAGTTTTAATCAAACCTTTTGATAGATTTAAGGGGGAGGAAATTTCAAATGTCGGCGAAACTGGAGGTAACAACCAAAAAAAGTATAAAGAAAATAACATTTTTCAAATCAATGATTAATTGCGTCAAAGAACAAAATCAATTTAAAATTGTCCTTTTTTTCTGATTTTTTTTTTTTTTTTTTTTTGCTTTAATCAAAGTTTTTACAATACGTTGAGCTTTTTTTCATTCTATTTCCTTCCTTGTACAAAGTAAAGGAAACCTTGTGTGTGTGTGTTTTAATATCAGCTTAAATTTCTATTTTATTAACGTCAAATAAAAACAATTTTGGTGATATTTGGCAAAAATGCTAGCCATTGAAATATTTTTCACCACGTCTTTCGGCGTTAAAATGTATACATTAATTCATAATAAGCTTACAAGGAAGTCATACGTTGTCCGTATCAGGAAAAATTATTTACCTCTTACCAGAGCGCCAGCTAAAAGGGGGAATAGAAGAATTTTAAAACTATTACAAATTTATAACTGCATAATATTTAGCATCTAATTATTTTCTTAAAATCAAAGCACCTTCTGAAATATACTTGAAACAAAGCAAATAATTAACCTTTTTTATACATTTTTATTTAAAAAAAAGTGTCAAACATTGAAGGTTAGAAATCTTCAATAATCAATAGATTCTGCTACTCGATTAATAAGTTTTGTTCAAACTTTACGTGCTTTAGTATATTAGCCGTAAAATAATAAACTTCAACTGAATCAGTTCTTCAATAAATCGGTTGCGTGCAATAGAGATAACTAAACTATGTTGTCCTTCTATCGTACTTTGATTTTCTGTTAGTTTGTGGATAACGAAGTAGCAATTCTTAGGAAAACGGAGATTGAGCACGCTCATACCATTTGGTCTTCCAGATGCTTTATAAAAGCAAATACTCATTAACGGCTATAGCGTTTCTACAGAGCATTTGTCTCTACGAATCGAAAGACTTTAGTATCTCATGCTTATATTCATGATAAGGATAAAAGCAAAAGGATATTAATTTCAGATTTACAAAAGTGCAATTATTTCCATACAAGAATTAACAAACCTCAAACTTAATCATTAACTGCTGTTTATTCCTCGTATAATAACACTACGCAACAAAAATTACTTTTTGTCTGAATCTTGGTTTTAGTTAGTCAATTTTTATTAATTTTGGATCGATAACAACGAATTCATCTATTTTCTTATTCCTTTACGCTTTAATTACTTATTTATTAATTTTTTTATGTAATAATTTATTTAACTTTTTATTCGTTGTTTCATTACTTTTTCATTTATTCGTTCCTCCTTTTATTTACTGACTCATTTGATCGAAATAATTTTTATAATTGAATAAAAAAGATTTCAAGAGAGAAATCTTTTATTTTTCATTTTGTTTTTTGGGGAAAAAAGGTAAAAAAAATGTCTACTTTTTAAAGCTTAAGTTTACTGCCAAAAATAAAAAATAATTGTCCAACCCAAGTTTTACTGTAAAATACAATGATATTTCTTCATGTTCTGCAATTTTTAAAACAAATTTCCAGTTAGATATTCTAAAAAAGCTGAATCATCTTAACTATTTCACTTTCGATTAAAAAAAAAAATCATTATACAGTTTATAAAATGATGACTTGATTTAAAAAAAAAAAAAAACTGTTCTTTTTTAAAGCTGCAAAAACCAAAAATCAGCAAACTATGCTTGTTAATCTTTAATATTAGTTTGTTGACTTAATCCTCAAAATTAACTTTTTTCTTATTGTTATGCATTTTCGTTTTTGCAACAGTTAAAAGGCGGAATTGGCAGATCTCATGACAGAGACAGTAACTTAAAAAAATACTCTCGAATAATGAAATTATTTGTGTATTTATCGAAAATGTATTGAACATTAAAGGCTTAATTGATGAATATTAAATTTTCAATGCTAAAACTAAATTTATATGTTTTACTTTAATCATTAAGTCAGTTGTGATTTAGTTTGATGTTAGTAAGTAGAGAA
>NC_072737.1:25758600-25813228 GCF_026930045.1 Uloborus diversus | reverse complement strand
TCTGTTTTCATCTACATCGGAGGATGTGGGCAGGACGAATTTAACGCAGCATCGGATCTACACTGGAGAACACCCCCCTATTAAACAGCATCCAAGACGACTACCGTTCGCCAAGAAGGAAGAGGTTGAGACCCTCCTGAAAGAGATGAAGGAGAATGATGTTATTGAACCTTCATCCAGTCCTTGGGCTTCTCCCATCGTCTTAGTCCGAAAGAAAGATGGCTCCACCAGATTTTGTGTCGATTACCGACGACTGAATGAAATCACCAAGAAAGACAGTTACCCTCTTCCACGGATAGACGACACCTTGGACACTCTTTCCGGACACAAGTGGTTTTCGACCCTGGACTTGAAGAGCGGCTACTGGCAGGTTGAGATACACCCTGATGACCGAGAGAAGACAGCGTTTACAACTGGACAAGGCTTATGGCAGTTTAAAGTGATGCCCTTCGGCCTCTGCAATGCACCAGCTACGTTCGAGCGTCTTATGGAGACAGTATTAAGAGGACTCTCTTACGAATCCTGTCTGGTCTACTTAGACGATATCATCATCGTGGGACGCAGCTTTGAAGAACATCTGGCAAATCTTAGGAAGGTGCTGCAAAGGCTTAAGGAAGCCAATCTGAAGTTAAGCCCGTCCAAATGTAATTTGTTCCGCCGGGAAGTGAACTATCTTGGTCACATCATCTCTTCTGAGGGTGTGCAAACCGATCCAGAGAAGGTATCTGCGGTCAAGAGTTGGAGTCGTCCCGAAAACATCCATCAGCTGCGAAGTTTCCTGGGGCTCTGCACGTACTATAGGAAGTTTGTGAAGGGTTTTTCCAACATTGCACGACCTTTGCATAAGCTGACGGAGATCAAGCAAAAGTTTGAATGGTCCAAAGAATGCGAAGATGCATTTCTACGACTGAAGGAGGCTTTAACATCAACGCCTATCCTCGCCTATCCTCAGCCTGAAAAACCCTTCATCCTGGACACTGATGCGAGCAATGGGGGCATCGGAGCTGTTTTATCCCAAGAAATTGACGGAAATGAACATGTCATCGCTTACTGGAGCAAATGCTTATCAAAGTCGGAGCGAAATTACTGCGTCACCAGAAAGGAGTTACTGGCCATAGTGAAAGCTGTAGAACACTTCCATCATTACCTCTACGGCCGAAACTTTCTGCTTCGGACAGATCATGCCTCATTAACTTGGCTTTTGAACTTCAAAAATCCGGAAGGCCAGATAGCCAGATGGATACAGCGGCTCCAGGAATATGACATGGAGATCAAGCATCGAAAAGGGTTATCTCACGGTAATGCTGACGCTTTATCGAGGAGACCCTGTTCTGAGAACTGCCACTATTGTTCCCGAATCGAGAAACAGTATGGAACGACTAGCCCTACCGCCTATCAGGTGACAGTGACTCCAATATCATCAGAACCTGATCCATGGAGTGACGACCAAGTTCGAAAAGATCAACTCGAAGACCCCGACATAAAACCAATTTTGGAGTTCATGGAAAGTGACAGTCGGCGACCTAGCTGGCAGGACGTTTCCATCTTTAGTCCTGCAACAAAAAGATACTGGGCTTTATGGAATTCACTCCATTTACGGAACGGCGTACTGTATCGAAAATGGGAATCTGATGACGGCAAAACGTCTAGGTGGCAGTTACTACTTCCCCGATCAAGGATTTCAGATGTTCTGAAAGAAATACATAGTAGTGCGACTGGAGGACATTTTGGTGTCTTGAAAACCCTTAATAAAGTTCGGGAGCGCTTCTTCTGGAGCAAGGCGAAGGATGACGTGGAGAAGTGGTGCCATTCTTGTGACGCCTGTGCTGCTCGTAAAGGACCGAAGAAGAGAAGCAGAGGGAAGCTACATCTGTACAACGTTGGAGCTCTTTTCGAACGAATTGGGATCGACATCCTGGGTCCTCTACCAAGAACTGCTGATGGGAACAAATACGTTCTTGTTTCCATCGACTATTTCACGAAATGGCCCGAAGCGTATCCCATTCCAGATCAAGAAGCTACCACCGTAGCAGAGACTCTAGTCCAACATTGGATCTCGAGATACGGAACACCTTTGCAGATTCATTCCGATCAAGGGAGGAATTTCATCTCTGCTGTGTTTAAGGGCCTATGTCAAATTCTCGGAATTGAGAAAACTAGGACAACACCACTACACCCACAATCGGACGGCATGGTGGAGAGATTTAACCGCACAATCCTAAATAATCTCTCGCTTATGGTATCCAGAAATCAACAGGATTGGGACAAGAAGCTACCTTTGTTCCTGCTGGCCTACCGCAGTGCTGTCCACGAGACTACCGGATATGCCCCATCTCAGATGCTCTTCGGACGAGAGCTTCGGCTACCTTGTGATCTCGTCTTCGGTCGTCCTCCGGATGCGCCTGCATCGCCTGAGGAGTACATCCAGGATCTCCAGGCCCGGTTGGAAGACGTTCATAACTTCGCACGAGAGCGAATAAACATCGCGGCGGAGAAGATGAAGACTCGATACGACACAAGGTCTACTGGACATGAATTCAACGAAGGCGACAAGGTTTGGTTATGGAATCCCATCCGACGGAAAGGTCTGTCACCCAAATTGCAGTCGCATTGGGATGGACCCTACAAAGTCCTTAACCGACTAAATGACGTCGTAGTGAGGATCCAAAAATCACCTAATGCAAAACCTAGGGTTGTACATTATGATCGGTTAGCCCCATACTATGGCCATAGTTCATGAGTATTACGTAAACAACCATGGTTGATAACATAAAAGTGGTAGATAATTTTTGCTTTTAATGTTTAGTAATATTTCTTGTTATTATTGTGTTTTCTGTATCTGTTAGTTATTAATTAATGTGTATATTTGTAAACTTGTGATAGAAGTTTGGCACCCTTTCTGGGGATTGTACTGCCCGGGACGTGCAGTCCTTGGGAAGGGGGCAATGTTACAAATTCTGTAAATAGTAATTATTGTAGTAACGTAACCTGTAAATAGTTTCTCGTAATGAATATACAACCCCTTAACATATGGCTAAAGTATACAACCCCCTATTCTTTTTTTTCTTATTTCATTCACTGATTTTATCAATGGAAGTGTAGTTGTAAAACGGTCTACGCATTTCTGGAAGCGTGTGGAATATTTGAGAGATTTCTTTCGGTGTATTTAAGCCGTTAGCGATGGATAAACAGTTAGTTTCGATTGAGAATTTGCGCTGAGTGTGTATTAGCTCTGTTTATAGCGAGGCATTTCGCTGTGTTGTTTTCGTATTTGGAAGTAAATACGTGTGTAAACGTTGAGTTTACGGTGTTGTGTGCTAATTGCTTAATTGCTGATGAATAATTTCGCAGTTGTTGAAGATCTTTCCTGTACATAGTGTAAATAAATTTCCTGTGTTTTTATCAAGAACTGTGTTTTCATTTCAAGAAAGCGGAAGTCGCACCGAATCCGTTACAATATCTTGTTTTTCCGCTGTTAAAGGAGATATGTTTGAAAGAGTATTCAATGCAGAAAACATTTGAATCAAGAACCAAAAAGAGAATATTCATAAAGGGATTTTGAAAAAAAAAAGACAGATGTAACTTTTTAGGAAGATAAGTGAATTAGAAAGCTCGAGGCACATAGTTCACCAATGGTTGGCTCTGGAAGATTGGTTATTACTTCCTCACTATTCGTTTTGCCGATATCGTTTCACTGAGGGTTAAAAAATGTGCTTTCGCCATGTTTCTTTACATACAGTGTGGCGCAAAAAATTAAGCACAACGCGAATTTTCGAATAAAAAGAAAACTATTCAACGGAATGCTTTCGAATTTCTACTGTAGGTGGATAGTTTGATCCTAAATATGTGTCTGAAATTTCGAAAAAAATAACCGTACTGAAAATCAGAAAATACAAATCATATTTCTTCGGCTGTCACAAAAGTTAATGCACAAATCAGATTTTATGCAAATGTCTGTTGAAACGTGATGTGTAAAGGGCCAGTGCGGTTCTTATCAACGAATTCTAAGCAACGGCTTAAACGTGTTATCAAGATGCCGAAATCTCTGCAGTTCTCACCTGAAGAAGTTGCGAAACTCTGGAAGCTAAAGGTAAATCCGTTATGGAAATTTCAGTGATTTTAAATCGGTCTAAGCGTGTCATTCATAATGTTCTGGAACGTGGAAAAAAAATTCAAACCTGCGTATCGCCCGAGAAGTACAAGAAAAAAAAACATTTTATGAGGATAGAAGAAATAAAAGAATGGTTTTTACTGGAAATTTGTCCCTTAGGCAGATAAAAACTCGACTTGGATCACAAATATCATATGACACCATACGCAGACGAATAACCGAATCAGGATATATCAAGAAGCAAAAGTAAAACCTGTAAACCTGTTCTGAAACAATGTCACAAACAAGCAAGACTGCAGTGGGCAAAACACCACATGCAGTATAGTGACGAATGGATTAGTGTTATTCAAATGAAAAAAAAATGGAATTTATAAGGTCCAGATGGGATCTCATACTATTGGCCTGACTTGAGGAAATATCCGAAGTGCATATTCTGTAGGTAGTAAGGTGGTGACTCGCGCAAGGTATGGGACGTTTTTTATTTCAACGGACAAACTTCTCTTAGCTTACTGAATGGCAGACAAAACTCAAAGATGTATCAAAATACGTTAAGTGAGCATTTGTTACTGTTTGGGGAAGTTCTAGGTGATCCTAATTGGACTTTTCAGCAAGATAGCGCTCCAATACACACTTCCCGTAGTACAAAAAAGGGCCTGCGTCTACAAATATCTGTGAAATGAACTGGCTAGCATTCAGCCCATATCTCAATCTGATAGAGCACATCTGGGGAGTTTCTCACGCGACGTATAACAGAACGGGAAGCAGTATTGCACTGCGCAAGAGCTCACATCAGCAGTCGAGGAAGTCGGGTACAGACTCACTCCCGAAATATTTCATAATCTCGTACTATTAATGGAAAATTACGTACTCAAGCTCATTAGATGCATTGGTAAAACCATAGACTGCTAAAAGACTTGTATGCTTTCCCAATTATAGATATTTCGCTTTTGTGGCTAAACTTTTGCGACAGCAAAATTTTGATTTTTTAATGAAATATTACTTTAATTTCAATGACGTGTTTCCAAATTCGAAGCATGAGTTTCTAAGCTGGTTGTTTGCATGCAGTAAAATTTTCAAAGCTATCCGGTGTATACTTTTCTTTTCATCAAAAAATTTCGATTGTGCTTAAACTTATGCGCCGCACTGTATTGAATAACACGAGATTGAAAATCAAGTTACGTCACTTTTACAGTATGAATTATGAACCTTTTATCTGACATCTAGTACCCTTACCTACTGTACAAAGTCATAAAATGAAGATTATTTTATCTAGATAATAAAATAAACCCTTTTTTACTTTCTTCTATATCTAATATATAGAAGAAAGTATTGGATTCGTGCAAATTTTCGAATTGCGAAGGATTCGAACATTTTGAGGTGTGCTGAGTCCATTTCGACTATTTTTGGAAAATGGGTGTCTGTCTGTCTGTGTGTGTGTGTGTCCGTGTGTGTGTCACGTATGTGCGTGACCAGTTTTTTGTGGCCGCTCTATAGCAAAAACTACCGCATGAAATCGAACGAAATTTAGTACACGTATGTGATCCTATGTGAACTTGTGCCCATTGGATTTTGGCACGAATTCCTCCAAGGAGGGTGGAGCAATGGGACGTTTTTTGAGTTTTGCGTGACTGTTATTCCCCAGGAAGTAACTGGTGGAATCAAACAAAATTTGGTCCATGTGTTGCCCGTAACAGGTACAGGTCTTGATCCAATTTTGGTGTCAATAGCTCTAACGGGGGTTGATCTATAGAAAGTTTTTTGTCGTCGATTGTGACTGCTGTATCTCAAGAAATAATGAACGTAATCAAACAAAAAATTTGTCGACAAGTAGCCCTTAGAGGGTATAAGAAATGATTCTATTTTGGCGTCAGCAGCTGAAAAGGGGGTGGCGCAATCGAAAGTTCTTTTTTTTTTCCATTTTGAGTGCCATATGTCAAGAAGTAATGCTACATTCTGGATGAAATTTGGAATAAATATGAATCCATATGTAAACAGGCGTTGGTTCAATTTTGGCGCCAATCGCTCCATGGGGGGGGGGGCTGATTTTTTTTATTTGTGTAAATAAAAATAGCTTTATAATTGCAACAATAAGAAAGATAAATCGTAATAGACTGTTGTCTGCGTTTATCTCGTGATTTTAATTGCATGGAAATGATCGGAAATATTATATCAATTATTTAGGGATTAGAATTATAAGAAAGATATAGAAGAAAGTTTCGTGATAACCACAACATACTAGTTGACTCTGTATAAACATAAGATTGGATACCCTGTATTTATATTTCGTATTTATAAAGAATACTCCTAATGACATACATATTGGAACCAAGGATAACTTACAATGTTTTACTGTGTGAGTAAATACCATTATTAAAAAATGTAACTTACTTCTGTAAATGCCACGGGAAATAACTTTCTGAATGATATATGATCCATTCTTTGGGTCAACATTTTCTTCTAATGTGGCTGCTAGTGCTTCTGCATATAAGATGACTGAATCGTACAAGTAGGCAGCAAATTCAGTGATGTGCTAAAAGAAGAAATATTTGTTTCATGCATTGTTCTCCTTCCATTTCTGAAGCAAGAATATATTTCATAAGTCCAGAATGTAACAAATAGAATCCAAAACACTCTGATTTTAATAACTGGACAGGATTTTTTTTGAAATTCAAACAAATCGCATAAAACTAATTAGTCGGTTGTTGTTAGAATTGTTGCGATTGTTGGTTTTCTTAACGTTTAAAATTCCTATTGTATCACTTTTACTGTTATTTATCTTATTAATATCACTCTAAATTTTATTGTTCTTAATGGGCTGGTTTCCTTCATTCAAAAGTACTACTTTTAGTCACTGCAATTGATAGAATAAGTAAAAAAAAAACATGAACCTAGAAAATACTTTTATTTTCCCAACAGTTATTTTCTAATTAATTTTTTTAAATGACCGATCTTTCAAACAAGGCGCGGTCTTTATGAGGTCACAAATGATGCATTTTGGCGCATCTTTCTACCACGGCTCCACGTTATGATAATCAACAAGCGAATTAAAATTGCGCTCTACGCTTGCTATCAACCCTATCGTTGCCAATACACGTGAGAATTGAATATTTTGCTCTGTGATTGGCAACACAGAATGGCATTTCATCATTTGTGATGTCACACGACAGAAGCGTAAACAATGTAAGCGCACCGATTTCAGTATTTTTTTTTAAATATTAAACTTAAACAAATTATTTTAAAAATGGTCAGATCCTATGTTTTTAAGCATACTCTTTCAAAAAAAAAAAATACTTTTAAAAGTTTGGCAACAACCCCATTACAGTACTAATTATATTAGTATTGTGGTCGCTTTTTCTATTACCTATGTTATTATTATTATATTTATCATTACTGTTACTATTAGGATCATTTTGATTATACATGCTAGAATGTTACCCGTCAAGGTAAAACAGGTGAAAATTATTTCTACATTTCAACGAACCAATTGCCTGTTTGCTGATATTTTGATGGTTGAACTTGGTGTTACTCTTAACTTGGATTTTCTTTTTAACTTCAGGTTATAAATGAAATCTTTATTTTTGTTCCTTGTAAATGATAACTTCTTTTTTGTTCCTTGTCAGTGATAACTTCTTATCTCTACTATAATCATCTAAAATAGATCTCTAATCCTCTTAAGTGAACGAAAAAACAGCTTTATTTCTTACTGTTCGTTGGTAACGGCAGGAATGCCTTAAGTATTCAAGGACCAACAGACTGGAGTGTCTGTATCGGTTCCATCAGTGAGCGAATTAACGGAACGGATTTTGAAAGCTGTATTTTATTTTTCCTTATTTTTTCAGCTGTTATTAATTTGAATTATTCATTAGTTATACTTCAAATAAAGTAACCTTTATTTAGTGGTAGAGAGAAATCTTTATATCAATGAAGACATATGTAATCAGGCACATTCTTTGTAACTAAGAAGCAATTACCATAATTAATTTCAAAATTATATTTTTTTTCTGCTAAACAAAAATATTTTAATGAATTATATATTTACAACATACGAAGGAATTTAAGTCAGAAATCAATTTGCAGGCAAAATATTTTCTAAATTAGCATGTTGTTAAAGCCACGCCTACTAAAATGGAAGGATGTCGTGTCAGGTGAGCGGATGTTGGCAAGATATATCAAGCTTGGGGCGGTAGCCACCTAGTTATATCTGATTTTTTCTTTACCTTGGAAAAAGAAACAAATTTCACTGAGAGGCAAAAAAATACCATGAAGAGTCTTCTGTCATAATTCTTACTGATTCTTATGTAAAATGATTCCCTGAATCCAATTATGACTTCCGAAATAGCTAATTTTTGAGTTATGATGTTTTTTGAAAGGAGTGAGTGAAAAGAAAAATGTAACGAAGAAAGCAACGATACCAAACAGTTTAAATATAAACAAAAACAGAGGACTACCAAACAGTTTTTAATTGGTTTTGTTGCGTCTGTTGAATAATATTTTATCTATTGGCTAACTTTTCTTTTGTATGGACAAAGTGGTGCCTTTCATTATTGAAACACGTGTTTGCAATTATTTGCAAGTTTTTTCATACCACCGTATATTTACGATGTATATTTTTAACGCAAAGTATCTCTTTTATTTATTAGAGGAAAATACTGAGTAAATAGTAGAAGTTAAGCTAGCATGTAAAATAATTAAAATGGAACCAATAAAAGTACTCAAAGATATTTCCATTTTCTCATAATTTGTAAATAGCAAATATGTTTTTTGTACAAATCCAGAAAACTTAACGATGATGAGGAAAACAGACTACAATGTAGGTGAGGCAGTAGGATGGAGTAGTTGATTTTATCATTTTGGAAGCTATTAATCAGCATTACCCTTGGTTCTCATCAATCAACTACGCAGGTCAACATTGATATTGATTTTCCTCACTTTTAATTAAATTGCACGCACAATAAAGAAACGTTACACAAAAAATTAACTTACCTACTAAGTCTTCCTTTTTTGTGCAACAAATATAACAAACACTAGCCGTTTCATACAATTGCTTCTGCCAATCGTAAAGTTACGTTAGGGCATGTCTAGAAAACTACAGTCATGCTCCGTAACCTGACTTCGTGTTGCGAAATTTTTGACCAATCCAGTCTCTTGTTCATTGCCAAACTGCCAAAAGGCAGTTTCATTAGTTAAGTCTTAATTTCTAATTGGCGGTTTTTGCAATACAATCGACGATGCTGGATGAGTATTGGCTTAATTGATTAAATCGATAGCATTTTCGCGTAAAAGTATATGCTTTCCTAATTTGTAAAACTAATAACTTGACTTCTTTTATCTACAAGTAGTAACATTTATGCACAAGTAGTTACCTAAAATCCTTCGCTTGTTTTATATTAGAGTCTCACTCTCAGGAACGGATACAGGGTAGCATTTTGTGTGGGGGAGGGGGTGTCATGTTAAAGGATGACACCCAGTGGTGTTACCATAGGGTTTTTTCCATATACGCCGTACACTCTCAAACATTTTTTAGACTCATAGCGCATACCCTGAAGCTTCAAAAATTTTTAATGTATATGATCGCACACACACATATTGTGCGTAATGGATTACTGGGAGTATACCTTCTGAAAAATTGGAGGGAACATCACTTGATGACACCTTCACACTCCACCTGTGAACGAAGTTACGGTTTTGGGTGCGAAAAATTACTGAAACTGCTTGTGTGTCAATAAAAAGCACCACAACGGCTAAGAATTAAGACCTACCAGGACTTTTACGTTGCTAATAAATTTCGTAAGCGATGGAAAGAGTGGTGCTTACAAATATTTATCATTAAAAATAATCAATGAATTGAAAAAAATATTGAAATAATTTGCATTTTATTCATACAGTGTTTGATTGACACAATGTGGACGAATAATATTGTCGACGGTTTAGAGGGAGGCTGGGGTGGGGGCATGACCACCCCCATGCTCCTCCCCTTCTATCCGTCCCCGATCCTTCTTTTTTATTTAGCTATTTATTTTCTGGCTTCCACACCAGTAAAAATCAGAAATATTGAGGAAATAGATGCTTTTTTTTTTACAAAAAACAGTATTAGGTGTTGAAAAACCACAAAGAAAGTAAAAACTAAAATATTTTCATGCATTGATTTACAAGACTGTTTAAGCGTCAGGAAAAAAAAAATAAAAAAACAAGCTTTTTTGAAAAACTCGAAGGTTGTTTAAGATAAAGAGCTGAAAATTTGGCCTTTTTTTTTCTTCAACACCAAAACTATCACCCAAGAGCGAGTCGAAAAAGCAGCACAGGCAGGTTTCCCATATATACCCGGCTATTGCTTTTGTTTATTAAAAACAAAGTAACAACGTTAAATTGCACGAATTGCAGATTACTATTTCTAGGTAACAAGGAACTTCTTTTTCAATGCAAAATAGGTGAGCTTGTGGATGAAAACACATCCGACAAAAGCAAAGAAGCAGATAAGCAAGGAGTTAAAAAGTAAAAATAGCGGATAAACCGAGCATCAATGAGAAAATTAACCAATACATAATCAAAAGGAATGACAACAATGAACAAGAGTTTCCTCACAGGTACGAAACAAGCAAAAGAATGATATTTGATTGGAGGAAGATTAAGAGACATAACTAAAACAAAAGTCAATTTTAACAACCGTGAACCGCGAGAAAAGAAAAGTTGAATGAAAGAAAAAACACCAAGAAATGAAACAAAACGTTTATTGGAGTTGTTTTTTATTTTAAAAGCTTTGTAGCTTAATCATCCTCCAATTGATTTCTTTCTTTTGCTTGTTTCGTACCTGGGAGGAAACCTTAACTCATTGTTTATTGTTTGCATTCCTATTGGTTATGCATTGGTTAATAATTTTCTCATTGGTGTTTGGTAAATCCGCACTTTTTAACTCCTTGCTTATCTGCCTCTTTGCTTTTTGAAGATGCTTTTTCATCCATAAGCTGACCTATTTTGCACTGAAAAAGGGGTTGAATTTTTATCTAGAAACACGCTTCTACAATAATCTGCAATTTGTGTAATTTAACGAAGATATTTCTTTTTTAATACAGAAATTTGTTGAATAAATGTCACACAAATCAAAAAATGGATAGTATATTTTAGCTTAAATAAGATATTAAAGTTCAATCTTGGTTGTGTTAAACCCAACTTTCTGTATTTTCTGTTTCCAAATTTTGTGCATAAATACGTAATATAAAAGAAAATAGAGAAAACAACTTTATCTTAAAATTCAATCGCAGTAAAAAAAAAAAAATACATTTTAAAAACAAAAATTAGTTTGGTCGGATAGAAAAAGGGAGCTCCCCCCCCCCCGGTGAATTTCAAGTGCAGTTGCTCCCTGGCAAAAAAAAAAAAAAAAAAAAAAAGAATCTGAATTTGTTTAAAAAAGGTTTTTTCAGCCTCCTTGACCAATGGGCACGCTCTTTTCTTGGATTAACTGGCAATTTGAGCAATTTAATAATGCGATTTATTTTTTACTTTTCTTGCACAAGCGATTGATTCAAATTTAAATTTGTTTACATTATTCTTGAAGTATGATTGCTTCACAGCATCACGTGTTCGTGTGTTGGTCATTTTGTATACACATAAACATGTGTAAATCCACAGTTAAAGTCTCGGAGGTATCTTGACCACCATTTTTAAGTATTCTCTTTTAACCAGAACTCCTAATTTTTGGAAGGATATCCGGTCCCAACATCTTGGGCAAACCGAGGTTCTACATTTACTGACTACGTTATGCGAGTTTTTAATCGCATTATATTTATAGCAAAAAATTTAAACTTTGTTTACCTTACAATCCCCGTGAAGAATAGAACTTTAGAAGTGTAACTTTTAATTCGAGTAGTGACGTAGTTGTTTTTAAACTGTTACCAAAAGAAATAACAATCATAAAGTTTAAATAAAGTAAGCACACCAGTAACGGCCAGTGCTTTAGTAGTGTCCACTTTTTGGTGCATATTTGAAAAAAAAAAGGATTCCAGGCCTTCCAATGGATTAAAAATTGCATCAAACGTACAGGACGTATTACCAAGGCTGCACGTTTGAATCCATGAGGAAACCTGGACTCCTATTATTTCAAATACATATGAAGACGCTACTACTGAAACACTACTTAGCACTGGCGCCTACTAGTTTACCTTACTTCCACTTTTTAATTGTTGCCAAAAGCAATGAAAAATAATCGTAATTATAAAGTTATTTTTTTTAATACATTTACGAATTAATTTCAAGGCATAACTAAAGCAAGCACATATTTGTTAATTTTGGGCATTTTAAACTTTTCAAACAATGCAGGTTTCTACAAAGCATTTGATTCAAGTCAAGGCATTAATTTAAAAAGCCTAGTTCACGTTGTTCAAGTTCAACCTTGAAATTAGTTTGTTAAATTTTGTATGTATAAAAATAACTTTATAATATTTTTTCAATATTTTTGGCAACAATTAATAAGCGGATTTCGAGTATTGTGTAGTTTTCTACTCTGCTTATAATCTATTTTTTCATTAACATATACAATTTCATTGTGAGTAAGCCTAAGTCGGACTCAGAAAGAACAAGAACGTGATACGAGAGAAAACTTGCAAATGAAATGACAGGTCGGAATGTTAAAAAAAAAAAAATATTTTGAATTTCGACCTCTTGAATTCAAATTATGTTTTTCGCAATCACGAGTGTGTGTATGTAAGCGTGTGTGTTTGTGTGTGGGGGTATGTGTGTTTGTGTGTAGGGGCATGTGTATGTGTGTGTAGGCATGTGTGTTTGTGTCTGTGTGCTGGCATAAGTGTGTGGGTAGTTGTGTGTATGAATGTGTGTGTGGGGGTATGTGTATGTGTGTGAAGGCATATGTGTTTGTGTCTGTGTGCAGGCATGAATATGTGGGTAGTTGTGTGTATGTTGTGGTGTGTGTGTAGGTGTCTGTATGTGTTTGTGTGTGTGTGCATGTGTTTGTGTGTGTGTGTGTGTAGTTGTGTATGTATGCGCGTGTGTGTAGGACATGGATGCAACGTGGAGACGGCTTTCGCTATAGGAGCAGCATCGTGAGAAACCGGTCGACGGTGATGGTGCGGAGGGTGGCGGTGGGAAAATAAAATGATAGCACGCCAAAAACAGTCAAATGAAAGCAATAAGCAATCGTGATTGCTCAAAAAAAAAAGAGAGAGAAAAGTTTCTTTTCTATTACGTGTCTTCAAGACACACATTTTTTTTTGGCCTAAATGACTTTACAAACTAAACAACAGTAAAGGTATTTTTAATAAAATGATGCTCATTAAGATTAATCAAATTAAAATTATGAATAAATATAAAACTAAAATTAAGACTTGCAACAGATCTTCTGACGTACAAAATTATTCGAGTTTTCTTTCTTTATTCAACTACTCGACGAGCCCCCGATATGAATTCAAAAGCACGTAGAGTATATGTAATCATTCCATGTCGTGCAAAACAGTATGGATTAAATTTGATTTTTTTAAATTTTCTAAAATAAATCTATCTATCCGTATCTAAACGTTATGTAAGGAATGGAAATAGATTATGTGTGCGTTAGCTCTTAGAAATTATAGGAGATTCAGGGGCAAAGTGACAGCGGTAAGATAACTCATCGATTTTAATATGAGTAATAAACTTAGTGATAACTTGAAATTTTGTTTTCAAATTTAAAAAGGTCAAGGCATTTGAAAAAAAAATCTTGCCTTGAAATATTCTTTTAAATTTTTGGCGGTTAGTTTCTACCTAAAAAAAGTGGGGAAAATCTCACGTTTTTTTCATGGGGCACAGTGAAAAATAAAATAATTTTCTAAGAAAATATTTTTAGTTTGGTTATTTTTTGAACTAAATAAATGATAAAATAAACGAATGAATGATTAAATAATTGGGTAGGAAATACACAAAAAATAAATAAATGCGTGAATAAAATAATGAATGAATAAGAAAATGAATGCGTAAAGAATTGAAACGAAGGAATATAAATAAATAAATTTTTCAATTAATACATTAGTGATTTAATAAATGAATAAGTAAAAAAATAAATAAATATTTTACTTTGCCATCAATGCACTTGAAAAATTCTATCAAACATTTAAATCAAAACATGACCAATTTTTACTAAATAAGTACTTCACTGGGCTATAGTAGATCTCAATTAATGCTTAAAATGTCAATTGCAAAAATTTAATTATTTTATAACAACAAAAATTATTTTTTTAATTCAAAAAATATTACACTATTTGTCTTAAAAGTATAAGCGCCTGGATAATTTTAAAAATCTGATATACAGTCGAAATTTCCTACTGTATACGTAATTGTCCACAATATAATTGAAAATTATCAACAACGCATTACTGTCACTCAACTATCCACAATCAATTACCAGCATGATGGAAATGGAATCTAATTTTTGTAGAAAAAAAATCAAAACAGTAAAAGAAAAAAAAAATCACTATCCTGCTTTGGGATAGCTACATGATGCAATTTGTCAACTATCACTTAGCGGTATTGGAAGGAGGAATCTTTGGTTTTTTTGTGAAAAGAACGCAGAAAATTTCTCCGCAACCTGTTTTGAGATAGCTATCTGATGCAATTTCTCACCTATTTGCAATCACTTGCCGGTATCGGGTGTGAAACGATCCTGACGTTCGTGAAAAATACGCAGAAAAAATTTCACTAACCTGCTCTGGGACAGCTACGTTATGCAATTTCAACTCTTCAAAATCTTGAGTAATGCAAGTGGTAAATAAACAATTCTACTACAGTTGGGGATGACTTCGTGAGTCGAACGCTGAGGAATTCCCAAAGAACCAGATGCACTTTCAACTTCTTTAAAGTGTTTATAGTCCAGAGGTTAAATATATCCTTTTCACAAAAGAGGTGTGGTTTCTGCTTCTATTCTGAGACACAGCGAATGAGATGACTCTTTTTAAAAGATCTGCCAGCGGCAAGGGCAAACAGTGATTCAGTTCAATAACAAAAGTTTATTGCGCTTGCTGGTCTTGTGAGGCATAACCCTTTAGTCAAAAACCTCATTTATTACTTTCACCTGTGTATAATTTATAGAAGAGAGCTTTGGATTCGTTGAAAGATGGGAATATCGATAATTGGCATAAACGTTTTGAGCTGTGCTGAATTCATTTTGACTATTTTTTTTAATTACTTCTATTAATTCACTCTCTCTCTCTCTCTCTCTCTCTCTACCTTATTCAAATCTTGCAACTCTATTTTCACACACTTCCTGAGGTCGGATTCTTTTGAAATTACGCATGCGACCTCAGGCCCAACAGCAATGCAATATTCAGATTAATTAATTAGACATTTACTATTAATTTTAATCACCATTTTTGTATAAATCCTCCAACATGAGTACGGAACAATGGTGACAAAAATTTACATTAAACATTTATAGAAAAGCCGTGATTTTTCTGCATCAGATAAAATTTGTTCCAAAGTTCCAAGGTAATTAGAACGTGACACAAATTGCTTTTAACTAATTTCATCCTAAAATGTAGGTAAGCCCTTCAACAGGAAATTCATTAATGATGGCGGTTTTTGCTGAACCATGCTTTTTTTAAAATGGTTTATCCCACTTTTCGCCGACACTTGAAATCCCTTTCCTCCCTTAAATATATCAAAAGGTGTGGTTGAAACTGAAACACAGTGGAGGAGAAAATTTCGCTTCACGTCGGCGAAAAGTAGGGGATACCATTTAAATGTATCCCCAATTTTTAAAGCATATATATATATATATATATATATATATAGCAATATTTTTTAGAAGCTTTAAGCCTTCTTTAATGCTTTTCTCCAGCCCCCTCCTCCTCCATTTTTATACTTTTGCTTAAAAGTAGGTCAAAAAAGAGTTTAAAGGGGAATTTCTTATGAAATAATGTGTTCTTTACTCCATTAACTATAGTTTTAAAAGCTAATTTTAAGATTGTTTGGTATTACGTTATTATTTTTTCCATCAACAGCCAAAAGTTAAAAATAAAATATAACACAAATAAAACAAAACAAAGCAATAATTTTAAAATGTGCAATAGTTTTAGTTTAAATTTTTAAAAGCATGCAACAAAAAATGTTTCAATCAGAGAATGGTACTCTCCAATAGAAAGAGTTCCGCTGTAATTCTTATATTTTTATAGGAGATGTCCAAAAACGATGGCATGCTTTGTGGGGGGCGGGGTGTATGTTGAATTGTGACACTTTGTGACAAGGAGGAGGAAGGAGGTAACAAGAAAAGTGACATTACTTATTTCAATAAGAATATATGCTCATTAAAAATAGCGTGACATGTGACAAATGGGAGGGAGGCGCAAAGGGAAAGTATGTTCCTTTGTGAGAAAGGGGGAAGGGACTCAAAAATATTGAAAAAAAAATATATATATATAGCATCATTCACGGATAGCCCCAGCTGGAATCGAAGAATGAAGCGGCAGATAAAATGTAGCATAAAGGTGTTGTGACACGATTTGCCATTTTATTTTTTCTACTTTTACATCTCTTCTTTAGAGCGATCGTGAGTAACAGTAGTAAGTCAAACCTTTCTTTTTCTTGGCTGAAGGGAATGTTTAAGTTGCTTCAGTCGAGTTTGTAATGACTTCCAATTAAGTTAATAGCTTTTTGAACTTGATATTTTAATCACATAAGAACGAAGCAGTATGCCTAACTGTACCGAATTGTTGAAATGGCCGCGACCGTAGATTACATACAACAGATTAGAAACTTTGATACCGGCTTGAGTAAGATTCTGTTTTTGTGTAGTATTTAAGGAAAATTACTTCATTGATCAAGAAAAGTTGGTACGAAATGTTATTACAACTAAAACCCTGTAATCTGCTCTGTGTATTCAGGGCTTTAATTACAACTAGTGTCGGGGAAATTAACTCAAATGTGGACAAAATTGAATGGTCGTCTGGAACATCGTCGGATATAATTTTTTTTTCTTCAGAATAGGTTTTTCGGTGAAAGGATCGTGGTTAATTCGTTAAAAAACAAATTTGGTTTATCTTTACCTTTTGGAGGAAATTTTTTATTACAGTAAAGCAACATTTGATGTAACATTTTCTTGGCAGCTTTTTGAAATTAATTGCGCTCTCAGAAAAAAACTCTCTTCAAAATTTGTAGACTGTAACACCAGACCATGCAGTTGTTTAAAAGTTATATATTTCTATCTTTTGATTTTCTCAATAGACCAGGGAAAGTCTTTTGTGTGCAATGTTAAAAATGAAGCGTGTGGCTGCAAAAGTAGACATTTCCAACAAAAAAATTTCTGAGGAAAAATTCAACTATCTGCAGTTACAAAAAGATATGAGTAAGAATAACTTTTCATGTTTTGCTGAAACCATTTAGGGGACCATTTGAACACTGACCATCTCGCGATGTTGACCATCCTGAGCATGGCATAAAAAACGCATTTTTGAGAAAATTGGACGTATATACTTTACTTGTTTAAAATATTCGATTTTGATAACTTATTTTTTTTAAAAACTTATTTGACGCATAATCACTTTAATTGTTTTTTTTTAAATTAAAACAGATCCATCAAATTGTTAACCTTTTAAACGCCGTAATTCAAATTTTGAATTTTTACTTTTAATTTTTTGCTTAAATGTCACAATTTACCTCTAGTATAGCTAACCTAAACATGTTTTGGCGAAAAAAAAATTCTAAATAGGGTTTTCAGGATGTTCCCATTTGGGAACATCGGCATTTGGAATGAAGTAAACGGGAGGATTGATCTTGAAACTTTATTACTTCGAAATGTGTGAAAAAATATGAATATTTTTGTTTATTTTACATACTATTATACTTTTCTCTTCTGAATGACACTTTTTCTTCCTTATTGTCCATGGTATTGGGGGAAGCAAGATGAACGGAGTCTTTTTTCACATTCTATGCCCGTTTTCGCACGTTCTTCTCACAAACCGTAAAACGTCTCTGAGTGAAGGGGACAATATAATGGTTATCTGTTTTTCTATTCAGAACAGGAAGGTGTGATTTAGGTTCAGGTCTGCTTGACCCCTTCACTGAGAGTTAATATGATATCAGCTAGATGTTGCATATAATCCAGAAGAAGTATTTTAAAAAATACCTGCAGAAGATTTATTGCCCAAAGCTTGGGGAATTTTTCAATCAATTTTTCGAGTTTTTTCCCCGGAAGATTTTCTTCAAATTTAGCATATTTTTTCCAACTGGGATAGGGTTCTTGTTTCCGCTTCTTTGCTTTTGGAGTAGCATGAGGTTGTGTTTCCCTTTTGATATCCTGAATTGTGAAGCTGATCATCTGAACTATTTGAACCTGTATCTTCATCGCTAAGCATCAAGTCAACATGGCCGCAGACATCTTTAGGATAAACTTCATTTAAGGCTTCATCGTTTATGTGTTCTTCATAACTCAGACTCGCGCGTTTATCAGGTAGCAAAATACAAAGATCATGCTCGTGTTCGTCATCAAGTTCGCTGTCGGATAAGCTGTGGAAATTACCTAACGCAGCTTCTAACGTTAAAAATTTGCGAGGCATCTCTAGATTGCTGTTTATACGGAATGATAGTTCAAAAACACTAAATAGATTAAAACTATGTTATTCTGAGTCTAAAAACAAAATCGTTGGTACGTATGAGACTCGCTAAAAGAAACAGAACGCACGTGAGCCGAGTAATGAAATGAAATGATGAAATGAGACTGGTCAAAGTTCATAAAAGGCTTTATAAGTAAAAAAATAAAAGGAATAAAAGTTCATAAAAATATCTTTATCTACCCGTCAGTCACGAGATACATTTTAAAAGTGTGAAATACATACAATTCTTAGAAAGTGAGTAGGGTAGAAAATAAGAATTCCAACCCCGAAAACGCGATTTACTTATAATAGAGAGAATGCATGAAGGTGGGTGTGAAGGTCATATTTACAATAGAATAATGGTGTGAAGAGCAAGCTGATTGATAAAAAATGTATGTTCGTGAATGAAAGAACCGAACACGCGTATTCAACACAGAACAGATCTTCCACAACAAAATATTTGAAATAAAGAGGAATCACTCAAATTCCGCGATTGACGAAAATCCCCCTCAAATACTATACTCTAAACGCCGATGTTCCCAAATGGGAATGTATCGGTTCTTATGGAAATAACTCACAAGAAATGATAATTGGAAATATTTTGTTAAGTTCAAATAAAATATATGTCCTCTGGCCACTAAATAACGCCAATAAAATATTTCTTACACCTTTTTCTTTAAAAGCAGAGACAGAAAAACTTAGACAAATTCTAAGTTCAGAAATTCAGTAAATTTGACTTTAATTTCAAGATAAAGGTTAAACGTACTTTAAAAATTAAGAACACCTAAAATAAATTAATACTGTTATGTGTCATTTCAGAAAATATGACAAGTCTACACCAGGTAAAAGGTTAAAGTACAGTTTTAAAGAAATTTCTATCTTTCCCCATTGTTTTTTTTTCCCTCGATTGGTTCATTTTGACTGTGTATATAATACATTTACTACAGCGGTTTTGCTTAGTGCTCTTTCATGATTACCCCAAAGACAAAATACAACTTTTTATTGTGCACGGATGATTTCAATATGCTTTGAATAAGATTTTCGCAAGTATCGACATGCTTTATTAGAAAGAGATTGTATTTATATCCATCAACTGCGTTTCTTCATCAACCTTTCACGAATTAATTAAACTGATGATTGTTAATAAGCTTGGATTAATTTTATAGCATACAAAGTAGATTCATTCTTGAACTGAGAAGAAGGCTTGCTTTATCTACTTGATTAAAACAGTAATATTGTAATTTAGGGACTTCTCTGCACAAGGAAGAATGATAGATAACTATCTAATACATGAGGATTTAATCAATTATTTTTCAGAACATATTTGTTCATCCACTTTAGAATCGCACAGTGAAGGGTTTAGTTTGACTTAATAACACCATAACAATAAAAAGTGTTTCAGAAATAACTCCCCTGCTCTGGAGTGACAGTGGCAGATAGAAAAGTGAAGAAAGGAGTATGTTGGCTGAGAGGACAGTAATATTTTCTACACCGGTTCCTAAAAACAGGTAAAACATTAACATTACACGGCGCTATAGTGACAATTGTCTTTTAAATAGTTAACTCTTATCAAGGGAGGTGCAGTCTCACAGACCGCTCAAAAGTTTATCCCACCACCCCTATTTTATTTTCAGTCCGATTGAATAGTTTTTCCCAGTAGCTTTTTGTTTTGTGACCTTGAATACTCCCCCTTGCTTATGAGCATCTTTTGGCCAGTGCATCTGGTTTAAAATTTCACTGCATTCTTAAGAAGCGATCTGTGAGACCACACCTCCCCTTCAGTGTTAGAAATTTTGGCTGCAACAGGCATGGCTCTTACCGTTAGAACCGCGGATATAGGTTCATTTATCTCTTCCGCGTTATGCGGAAGAAATGAAAAATATTCTGGATGAGGTTGAGAATTGTTTGAAATGTTTACAAAAGTTACGCAATGATGATCTAAGGACACTAAAGGCTTGATTATTCTTGGAAATATGACGTGAAATACTAATAGTTAAAGGGCTGCGAAAATTTTCCCGTAATGTGATATAATCAATTTTCTGGTACTAAAATGTCCTGTATATATTAAACAACTAAAATAAGATCATTAATTGGTAATAGATTTATTTTGATTACAATTAAGAAATTATTTACTGCAGCATATGATTTATCTCGAAAAATCTTCAGGCACTTGTTAAATTTCCTCATAAAATGTATATTTCAGTTCAAAATTCAAAAATTTTTTTTTTTGCTATGCAAACAAAAGTACAAAGAATATTTAAGGGAATTTATATGAATTTAGAAAAAAATTAAAGTAGGTCACGTCCCCTGTTATGTCCTAATTTTTCACCTCCCATCTTACGGATTAACTGAAATGGGCATGATTAGCAGCAAAAACCTCGTAAGGATCCTTTTTGCAACATTTGATGGTAACTCAACAGAGATGTACAGAACTAGACCCCATAAAATCCTTAAGTACTAAATTTTGACCTTCAATGGCCCACCATTTTTGAGTTATGAAATATTCATGTACAGTGTGACAAGAAATAAATTGGATCCACATAATCCATTATAATTTTAATGCTAATGAAAATATTACGACTAAACTTTAAAAGAAGTTTGAATACATTATTTCGTCTAATATAATTACAAATATTCAAAGTGGCTACCTTTAGCCTTAACACACAACTTTAAACGAGTTAAAAAATTTTCAGCAATGGGTCGAAACTCACTTACTGATATTTTATCCCATTCCTTACGAAAGGATTTCTTTAGGGATGCCCAAAGTGGAATGAAATTTAGCACACACCCCTGTCTCCAAAACCTTCTTACATTGTTGAAAGGCATCAACAAATCCAATCTGTAATGGTTTGTGATGGAATATGTTCTAGTCTGAAAACATCCCTTGTTTTTGTTGGTCAGGGGATAAAATTAATCAAGAAATACAGCGCAATTTCATTTTGTAAGATGTTCCTTGGACGCATAAGTTCTTTAGAAACAAAAGATGGACCTTCCAACAGGATTCCGCATCTGCACACAGAGCTAAGGCACTCAAGATTGGTGCGAGACACATTTTCCGGACTTCATTTGATTTCAAGAACTGCCTCCGTATTCCCCACATTGGAACCCAATGGATTATTCTGTATGGTCCATCTTGGAGAAAAAGGTGTGTGCTAGTAGGGAAGTTGCTACCTGTTAAATGTTCATAATTTGACTACGTAATATTGTTAATTGACCTTCAAAACTAAAAAATTCACCATCGCCGAATTTTAAAACACCGTGATTGATTTTTAATGAACTTTTAAAAATCCACGCGCAAAAGTGCGCTATTCTGAAACGTCACGAGCTTACGTCACAGGGCACTAATGGGCAGCCTTTAGCCGAAGATCCCTTCTTTTCGCTACGGACATTTTGAGCGCGCCGATATTTTTATTTTTTAGAAATTCAATAATCCTTTGGAACACACTATGGAGGCCGGTTTCGTTAAAGCACAATCTATTAATCTTCCTCAAGTAACATCAATGATGGTATTCGAATATTTCCGAGAGGATGAGAGGTTTAATGTTCCAGAAACGCGAGGAGTTAAATGCGAGGAGGTAAGCCTTACGTTTCGTCTTCGAAGTCAACTGCATGTCCTTCGGCTTCTCCCGCGGCGGAAAAGCGCTTGACGTCACTTCTTGTGCCATTTGACGTCACAATCGCTTGAACTTTAAAAATTATTTTTAAAAAAACTACTTATCGTATCGAAAAAAATTTTTCACCTATGATGTTCATACATATTACTCTATCATATAAAAATAAAATTGACCTTACGCAAGGAATGACAGAAAATATCTGTAAGGAAGTTGTGACCCATAGCCTCAAATTTTGTGACACGTTTAAAGGTCTGTACTAAGGCTAAAGGTGGCCACTTTGAAAATTTGTAAAAACATTAGAACACATTGTGTATTCGTATTTATTATTAAGTTTATAGTCGCAATTTTTTCTTTACCATCAAAACTAGAATGTATCACGCGTGTCCAAGTTATTTCTTGTCACCCTGTACACATTCACACGTAAGTACACACAGACATTACTGGAAACCCTGATAATTATCTCAGTTAGGGTCAAAATGGATATATCAATTGTCCATACACTCGTAGATACTTCTATACACATTTATGCAAGGAGTCGAAAAAAATAATCATTATACGTTCGTGGTGAGTAAAATCGGCATTGGCCGAAACTTAAGGGAACTTCTTTTCGGGAGTACAATCCTGTATTTCGTATAAGGACGTAAACGTCCAAATTTTTTGTTTTTACACAATTACAACACCTATGAAAATTTTGAAAAATAATAATAGGCTTTTTTTTATCTAATAAAATAACCTTAGTATTTATTTTGTTGAAAAAAAGTTTTAAAATATTGCATTTTACTTAAAACGAGGATAACATTAAATTTCACCAGTAGTTTCAATTTCTTTCTAATATTCGCAAAATCAAAAATTTGCTACTTGCTCAAAATGTAAATTTATCGTTGATCCATTATCACGTAACATAAAATTTTTTACTACACAAATGAGCATTATATTGAGATACAATTAACCCAAAATATAACCATCCACCTTGTTGAAGTAGCAAACAATTTAGGTCTAACTGGCTTGCACAGCCTTATCATTCTTTCCTCCCCTTAAATACACTAAAGTTTGTGAAATGTGCGTGCTTTAACTTTGAAATTCTTACTTAACTTAATGCATCAAAAAAAAAAAAAAAAAAAAGAGAAAATTTTGACCTCGCCATTTTCAATTTTCATAAAGAACACATACGTTAAGGTAAGTAATCCTGCCAATCTTCAGATTTTTATTTTGAAAATTGTTCAAAATTGAATAGGCCTGTATAAAATCTCAAAGAAAGAAAAGTGCGTTCTTGCAAATGTTTAACTTATCTCCTAATTATAGTAGAATAAAAACTTTAAAACCATTGTAAAGCTAAAGAATAGAGCTTTCTATTGATATATTTTTTGACTTTCTTACGTTAATTCAAGGTCATAAAAACAGAAAAAACTTCCTATTTGACCCAAAACTGGTTAAATTACGTGTTTTGACCGGCGCAGTGGGTCCCTGGAGTAAGGAGGAAAGGAGAGGGGTTCGTTAAATGTTTTTTGAAGTCAAATATTTTTGACCGCAATTTTAAATTGAATGACTTTAAATAGTTTGGTATGTGACGTAATATGTTAGATATTTCAGATATACCTTAAAAGTGGACATCAAATGAAATGCTTTGGTTAAGAAATAATCATATTCACCCCTACCTTGGCGAATGGAAGAGTGTTCGGAAAAGCAAAAGGTTCTTTCATGTTGTAGTCTCGCACTTTGTTCTCGAATTCGGTGTATGCCTTATCATGGGGTGGACTTGGTACTATGACTAGCAGTGAACGAGCTGCTTTCATTGCCATGTCGACTAGATGTTGGCGCATGTCCGCACCTGTAAACATAAAAGAAATTCAAATTATTACATATTTCCATAAGGTACCGTCAATGGGGTCGTTTCCAAAATTTTAAAAGTATTTTTTTCTGAAAGAGCATGTTTAAAAATTTAGGATCTGACCATTTTTAAAATAATTTGTTTAATTTTAATATTTAAAAAAAAATATTTAACTCGATGCGCTTTCATTGTTTACGCTTCTGCCGATGACATCACAAATGATGAAATGCCATTCTGTGTTGCCATTCGCAGAGCAAAATATTTAGTCCGCATCTTTACTCGCGAATATTGGCAACAATATGGTTGATAGCAAGCGTAGAGAGCAATATTTCATTCGCTTCTTGATTATCATAACGTGGAAACGTGGTAGAAGGATGCGGCAAAGTACATTATTTGTGACGTCATCAAGACCACGCCCTGTTTAAAAAATCGGACATTTAAAAAAATGAATTAAAAAATAACTGTTGGAAAAATGAAAGTATTTTCTGTGTCCTTGTTATTTTTTCTGCTATTCTATCAATTTCAGTGACTAAATGTAGTACTTTTGACTGAAGGAAACAACCCCATTATGTGTAGAATTCCAAATTAATCACAAATATTTCTCTCAGTGCATTAAAGGGCACAGTGGAACCTCGTCCATCTGGCTCTCGTTTATCCAGAACTGCTGATTATCCAGATCAAATTATAGCATTGAAAAATACATTCACATTTGTTTTAAATTAAGCAAGAATGTAACTGCAAAAAAACCATGTCAGTAATTGTGAATCGCAAGGAAACGGTGAATGAAAGAAAAAAAAAACCATTAAATGAAACAAACCGAAAGGCAAAATTTCGGAAAAAGAAAAATGAAGTTAAATGAACAGAAAGGGGGAAATGTCAACAACATTAGAAAAGAAGTTAAAAGTAAACAAAGTAAGATAGATAAAAATTAATGGAAAAAATGAAAATATGCAAAATAGATAAAACTGAATGAGAAAAGGACAAATTATAAATATGAATGCCAGACATTAGAAAAATACGGAGCAGCTTTAACATTATTAACTAAATTAGAACTATTGCTGAAGATATGGGAAGATTCTCAAAAGTCAAGATCTGATGAATTGGGGCATTTTTGGATAATTTGATAAGAGCTAAAATCGGAAGTGTGATTCGAATTCTATCACTGTTGGGCAATACTAGACTTGCTTAATTGTTCTTATTTGCACATAATTTTGATGCTCTTTGAAGAAAAATTTATAGCACGCAGAATCTGTCCAATATAGTCAAGATTGCAACTGCGATCAATTTAATAAATTCTACAACAGGGATTAGGATCTTTAAGAGAAGAGAATGAAAGTATATTTATAGGAGAGAACACCACCTGTAATTGGAATTTTTGTTCTTTACCGGGATTTTTAAAAGTGGATCTTAATTAAAGTTGTGGCAATTGATAGAGACTACCTGCCAACTTTGATTTATTCCATCTATAAAACCATTCTAATAAATCCCCAACTTAATTTTTTTTTCAAAAAGAATCTGATTGATTCGTCTTTTTTTTCCATCTGTGCAACAGTAGCAACCTTCTATTGAAGAAAAAATATATCGTTCATAGTTTTCAAAATTTGGTCTTTATTTTCAATGCTTTCATAATTAGCAGAATGCATTTTTTATAAATACATTTTCCTAAAATTGATATTTTGATTGATTTAAGGATACGTTAGTAACAACCACCAGTGTAGTTTTTAGCGAACTGCGGTCCATATAACCTAGTTAAAAGTTAAAAACTCACAGATAAAAGGAGAAAAAAAAAAAAAAAAAACTCTGAAATTTTCTCAGCTGCCAGAGAACGGTAGTGGCTATTTTATTAGCTACTTTTTAAAAATAGTAGTCCCCCCCCCCCCGAAAAAAAGCTAAACAGTATTAAATGAAAAATACTTGAAACTAATAATCTTTAATACATGAGCTAATGTAAATATCATTCTTTTTCTTTTTTTAATTTCTTACAGAAGCTGCAATGTTTTTTTCGGTCAAAAACAACTTACTAACAACAAAAACCTGATGAGATAAATATCAAAACAAAGTAAATGTTAGTTTTTTAAAATAAATTTTCTTTGTCAATGCTAGACTTAATAAGCAGCCTTTAGAACTGAAACACCTAGCTCAATTCTTCCTTTCATGAGCTATTTTTAGGTATGATGCTCGTCCAAACAAAAGGGCTGCTTTTTTTCCCTTCATGTATTCAAAAATGTTTCACGGGAAACATATTTTCTAATAAATGATTTGTTGAATTTTTTGGCAAATTTCAGTTTTTCAAACGTGCCGTAATTCAGGGATTTTGATTTTTTCTAAATTATCGATAAAGAATTTGTACGAATATAATTGAAAAATGCCGCAGGGATTTTAAGTGTGTAATTGTTGTAGCAAAAAAATATTAGGTATGACTAAATAACGCAAGTGTTGTCGGCATTAAAGCTATTTACATAAAACATTTATGATATAGACAAAGTTATGATTTAAAATTTTGTTACAGAAAGTACTTCGTTTAAAATTACAAAATGTGAATTTGCTGTTTTCACAGGCATTTGAAATCCCCCCTCCCCCTGTAATATATCAAAAGGAAAGGTTGAAGCTAAAACACAGTAGTAGGGAGGAAATTTCGCGTCTGCGAAAAATAGGGGACACAAAAACCATTCTGGTAGATTAACTTTTCATTCAAAAAAACCCGATGTCCTTCTTCTCTCAAATTTTTCTTGACGTTTTTGACATAATAGAGTAACTAATATGTACTGAATATTCGAAGGTGCACATAAAATACATTTTATAAACGGTAAAAAAAAAAATGCTGGTGCTCAAAACTTCATGGCAACGCTTTTCAAGAAAAAAGAAACTTTAAAACAGTTTTACGATTTTAAAATAATGAAGTAAAGTATATTAAAGGCCTGCAATTTCAGTAAATTCAATGTCCGAAATTTTGCTGTTCCGCTATGAAATTTATTTGGTGAAGTCTCAACTAAATTACACATAGTGAAAAAGCTGTAAAACCGAAAAGTACATAAGCATGAGCTAATCAAAAGAAGTAATTGGTTGTCAAAATACAACCACCATTTTATTGTGAAAGTCCTGATTTGTCAGGAAAGCATATTTCAACCTTCAGAATTTATGATTTATTATTTGTTTTCCAGTCATAAGTAATTGAAGTGATTAGCCAAGTCTAACCTCAAGTACGAACCCTTTTCCATCAAAGCAATTTCCTCTCTATCAACCAACAATAATCAGAAAAGTTATGGTTCTTTCTAAAGACATTTAAGGGTTTAAGTTGGAAAAGTCTAAAATATAGGCAGCTTCTTGGAGTTCAAATCAGGAAAAAAAAGAATCCCCTAAATAATATTTCATTTTCACGTCCCTTGCGTAAATATCCTCCAAACTTTTCGTGAAATAAAAGCATCTTGGCACGATCGAACAGGGATGTAATTAGGTCATTTTCCAACAGGGGCGAAGAAGTGCCTCAGGCGTTCCTCCCTCCAACCAATAAAAGAAACTGCTGCTCGAGAAACTTCAGATTTCAATATCGTCCACGCCTCCTATTCAACGGGGATGATAAATATCTTGGTTTGAAAGTATATCTTAATTTACAGAAGTTTTAATTTTTTTAAATGAAATAACAAGATACTTCTGAAACATCTCACAGTCGTAAAACATTAATGCAAGAAAAGCTTGCTGAGCATATTCTTTTACTCTTATCAAAATTATTTCAATTGCAAAAATATTTTTATGAGGATAGCGAAATTTATATGTGATAAACCAAAATGAATATATTACTGCTTTGAAACAGGATATTTAATTTTGATCGAGAGTCTAATACTACTATTAAATGTTTTAAAATGCATTAAATTTAAGTTTACATTTAAATTCGTTTGCATAGTTATTAAAATCGGAAGCGCATCCTAATATTCATATAATTGTAAATTGCAATTGTAATAAAAAAAATTAATTCATTTATTTAAATGCGTCGCATTGCAGTAAACTCACAAATATCCACGAAATAGGGTGGCATAGTAACTGCGGGTAGGCTAATTATGCGAACAATCCGCAGGATAATAATAATATGATACAAGTGCATGCAAAGGCTTAAATACATTCACAGCATCCCCAAACATTTAAACTATATTAACAAGAAGTTCTGTCTAGAACTAAATGAGCCTACTTTCCCGTATACCAATATCGACTTTCTAGTATCTGATCAGTATTCTCAAAATTAGCTAAAATCGTAAATTATTTCAAACACATTTTTTAAATATTTTAAGCTGATTTCGAGGAATAAAGTATGCCTCGCTCATTTAAAGAAGTAGATACGTAAAAAATAAATAAAAGAACAAATAAAATAGCAGCACCTTTTAAACAAAGCAGCTAAATACATTTTTTCCATCAGAAAAACAATCTTCAACCGCTTTCAAAAAGGAAAAAATAAAATTAAATTAAAATCTCATTAAAATAATCATATCAAAAAAAAATCGTTTGTTTTTCCCCTATGGCCAAAAATTTTTTTAAAAATGAATTAATGTACTTTCAAAAATAAATAAAAACAATAAAATGTCAACTTAAAGAAATAATTTTCATTGTGGAAAAAAAAAAATCTTCTGCTCATATCTTTATGTAGAAACATAAAGGACTCCGCCAAAGACTGAATACATAAACTAAAACTTTAACTTGAAAATAAAATCAAAAGATATTTAAAACAACTATTTCACAGTAAAAACCATGGCTGTGGAGTCAGAGTCGGAGTCCATCTGATTTTGGGACAAAAGAGTTAGATTCGAGAGCCGAAAGTTTTAAATTCAAAGACTCGCAGTTGAAATCGATCATTTCCACAAAAAGTCCGCATTTGCAGAGACGGAGTAAGACTTATTATTTGATACAGGAGTCGGAGTCAGAGTCGAATATCCAAGAGTCGGAGTCAGCCATTTTTCCTCCGTGCATAAATTTTTGCCAAAGCTACGAAGTCAGATTCAAAGTCGGGAAATCGGAGTCCGAGTAATTTTCGGGCACAGGAGTCGGAGTCGGGAGCTCCAAAATTATCGGAATCGGAGTCGGGAGTAGGTCGTCAAGAGCTATTTCCAACAAAGTTTGTTTGAAATAAATCCGTGTGGAACTGTGAAAATGAGATGTCTTCTCCGAGATCTTTCTAACAAAAAAAATTTGTTCGAATCAGACTATTCATTCAAAAGTTATTACGGGGGGGGGGGGGGGGGCAGACAGACAGACCGACCGACAGACAGACAGATCGACAGACATTTTCCCCCATCTCGATACCCTACTTTCCAATATTTAATTTTTCAATATTTATTCCAACTATTTTATATATTTTTGACTTTTTTTGTTTTTCGGGATTTTTTTTGCATTAAACCTTCTTTCATGCTTTTTCCTTCTTTCTCTGACTTTTACTGGGAAAGTAGGCTAAAAAGTTTATAGTGTAAATTAAAAAATAATGTAAAAAGGTTATTTAACAGAGTTTTAGATAGGTAAAAACGCTTTGGATGTCGAGCTAATCTTTTTTATTCTTTCTTACCCGCTTTCATATGAAGAAAAATATATACCCAAGGACCCAAAATCGACTAACAGAAAATATCTAACTTTTTTCCCCCTCAACTTATACGCTTAGTCAAAAACTGCGCGCTAGCCTGGTTTAGCAAAATTCAACGGTTTACAAAAATCATGTATTTCTTAAACAAATAGAGATATTCAAAACACTCGAAAACTGTTGACATCTTTGGATGTTTTTCTGGTCAGGGTATCTGAGTTTGTAGTTTTATTGGTGTAAAAAAATTCTGAGCGCTTTTGAAAACAAGGTGAAAAAGTTAGAAAAATAAGAGTTTTTGAAAATTGTTATATCGTGAAGAGTAAGAGATTCATCTGCGTTTTTTTTATGTATGATCTTTCAATATACAAAGATGTTCTTAAAAAATAGCAATAAAATTATGCATAAGGGTCATTCTCCAGAAAGCGTAACTTTTGAACGCAAATATTTTTTTACTTTCGAATCCTTTAGTTTTCTCTTCTTTTTTTTTTCATTCTTACATGAAAGTGTTACCAACTACAAGTAACCATAAACAATGGCCCAGCTAAGTTCCAGTTACTTAACTCATAAATAAAAAGAAATAAAAAAATGTCTTGTTCACGGAAATAAAAAAAAGAAAAAAAAAATAATATTCAAAAATCGAGGCCAATTTAATGTCAAAGTAGTAATTTTGTTAATTGTGCAGATTATCAGCTATTTTAATGATTAGTGGGGATATAATATCAAGCTCCCTTAATTAACGTACGTCTTAGTTACTAATTTCAAATCTATGTTGAAAATTTGTATTTAGTGAACTTGAGGATATACTGACAATTTATAATTTTGGTAGAAGGCCTATTATTAATGTATTTCCCCTCCATCAGTTATTTTCACCTCAGAAATAATGACATTGATAAGGTCAGTCACAGAGGTGAGATTTACGGAGGTGAGGATTTTTCCATTAATATAGGCCTAATAGATACATTTTTCATGGATTTTTTTTTTCGTTGCTACAATCTGCACATATTAAGTACATAAAAACATGTTCAATTCTTTTTTTACACTAATTTACATCCCTGAAATTCAAGTTCACGGATGTGAGAAGTCAGAATAACCACACCAAGTGTTTAAAGCAAAATCTATCTTCTTGCTTTCTGACAAAAATCTCACAGCAACAACTATGGCTGAAAATAAACAAGGGGACTCCCTTGTATCATGGAAAATAAAATTTGAAGTCATTACTGCCACGTGTTACTAAGGAATGGCATTTTGTGTCAAGGTAACGGAGGTGAGAATTTATTGTGTGACATGACTTCTTGTCCTTCTAAAACGAACTAAAACACAATATTAAAAATTAAATATACTTAAACAATTAATATTTGAAACACTTGGGAAAGGAATAATAAATAAATATGTACTTTTAATTAAACAAGTTATTAAGCAACATAAACAGTCACACAAGCTGTATGACATGCCACGGAGGTGAGAATTCACACATGTTGTGAACCACAATACATTAAAATAAAAATTATTATTAAAAAATTGTTGGCTGTTTTAAATATATATTTTTTTTTGACGAAATTGAAAATCATTGTTAAATGAATAGTTCCTTAAAGTTTATGCCATTTTTTCTCCAAAAACAAATGGCACTGATTAGCGAAGTCTAAAAAAAATTCAAAAATAAGATCCTTTTCAAACAAAACAACGTAATGTCTGATAAAATCAAAACTATCAAGTAAATTTCTGATGCTGCGTAAAGTCACTTAAGGATTTAAGTTGGAACAGTCAAAAATGTAGGCAAACTCAACGTCATTTAAGACAAGAAAATAATCCCATAATTAATGTTTCCTTCTAGCGTTCCTTGAGTAAAAAAAGCAAAACCATTCATGAAATAACCGAATCTAGTCACGCTCAAACTACAAATCGAATCAATTGAAAACTCACCACTGGTGGGGATACTCGAATTTTGTGGTTCCAACTACTTTTCATGATGAATTACCTATTTCACATAATTTACTTACAAGAATACTTGACGTCAATCGACAAATTTTTCTTCGGAAAACTTCACATTCCAATATATCTTAGCCTAATCCGATTAGAGACGGTTTTCAGCATGGTAGATAACTGCAATTATTGTCTCCCCCCCGGAGGATGATAAAAAACTACCCCTAAAGTCATCTATCTCCTGACAAAAAAAAAGAAATCTATTGTGTGACTCGCTTGTTACCCCATCCAGAGAATACAGCTGTCACACCAGACACCCCTCTCTTATGTGACAGATCATTTCTCACCCGATTATGGCTCAGCTGTCACATTAAAACCTAAATCATTGAAATGGTTAAAACTCTTTCAGAGGAGGGAATTCAATTGGAATATCAATGCTCCACTCTTTCTTCTAGTCATGCTGTCAAAACTTAAGTTCTGATTAAATTTCAAATTAAGTTATGATAAAATTTAATTTTTTTAAATTGTTTTTTTAATTTTTGAAGGCTTTTTTTCATAATCTTAGTTTGTATTTAAAAGAGTAAAATAAAATAAGTATGTGATTTCTCTATTGCAAAGCTCAAAAATTGCAGGTAATCTTGATATTGTTAAATTTAAATTAATTCTTAAACATCCCCAAATTTAAAACCATTTCGAACATGTCCCTTTACTGTACTGTACGGCATGACCTCGAGAATCATAGATCTAGACCAAAATTTGATTTTGGTCGAATCTTACTCCATATTAGTCCAGGGAACGTAGTTTGAGTGCATAGGCCCTAGTTCAGCTTAAACTGTAGTCCAAAGTTGTTAATTTGGCTTCAGGAATGCAATGGTATATCCTTTGGAATTGACCATTTTTACTTTACTTACTATGGCATTGCACCCTGTTTCCAACTGAATGCATTCACAATATCGAATAAAACTCCCCCCTTCCTTGCATAAATTACAACAAAGAGAGGTGTATCTAAAAAAAAAAAGAGGATACGCGGCATAACGGAAGAAGAAGAAATTGGGGCTTTTGACTAAGAGCTGTATTATTTCACAAAAATCAGAATATTTTAACCCCCAAGTGGCAGCTCCCTCAAGAAAAGGCAGCTAGATTCATTTAGCAGAACGATTTAATTCATGCCAGTTGGGACGCAATGGTATTTACACTTGCTTCTGCACTTTTCTGGCACGTGGAGTTATTCGTATACCGTGATTTTGTTTAACTGTTTAAGAAAAATACACTAATAACCAGACGGAGACACAATAAGGGTTACGGATCTGGAAAAAAGTTTGGATATGGCTCAAGTCACAGTGGGACATGAGTTTAGGTAAAGTGGCTTGACCGCATAGCAGTTGGACCATCACTGCAATTGGAAAGAAGCATATAGGACTAAAAATTATGAAGATAGAGGTGTTTCTAAATTGAAACTGGACTCGCGGTTTTACGGAAGAAGAGGAAATTGGTGCTCTTGAGTAAGAGCTCTATTATTTCACGAGAATAAGAAAATTTTTACCCCAAGTGACAGATCCCTCAAGAAAAGGCAGCTGGGTTTATTTAGCAGAACGATTTAATTCATGCCGGTTGGGACGTGATGGTATTTAAACTTGCTTCTATACTGTTCTGGCAGGCGGAGTTTTAGTATGCCTGTCTTTGTTTAAGAGTTAAGGGAAAATATACTGATGACCAGACGGAAACACAAAAAGGGTCACGGACCTGGACAAAAGTTTGGGTATGGCTCAATTCACACTGGAATATGAGTTTAGGTAAAGTGGTTTAACACCATAGCAATTGGGACTATCGCTGCAATCGGAAGTAAGCACCTAGGACTAAGAATTACGAAAACAGAGGTGTTTCTGAAAAAAACAGGACACACGGTTTAACGGTAGAAGAGGAAATTGGTGCTCTGTCTTGACTAAGAGCTTTATTATATCACGAAAATAAGAATATCTTAACCCCAAGTGACAGCTCCCTCAAGAAAAAGCAGATTTATTTAGCAGGACGATTTTGTTCATGCAGGTTGAGACGCAATTATATACTTTTCCGTACTTCTGTATTTTTCTGGCACGCACAGTTATTCGTATACCTGACTTAGTTTAAGGGTTTAAGAAAAATATGCTGAAGACCATACGAAAACACAAAAAGGGTCACGGATCTGGACAAAAGTGTGGATATGGCTCAATTCAAACTGTGATATGAGTTCAGGTAAAGTGGTTTGAGAGCATAGCAATTGGACCATCGCTGCAATTGGAAAAAAGCATCTAATACTAAGAATTACGAAGACAGAGGTGTTTCTGAATAAAACAGGACATGCGGTTTTACGGAAAAAGAGGAAATTGGTGCTCATGAGTAAAAGCTCTATTGTTTCACGAAAATAAGAATATTTTTACTCCAAGTGACAGCTCCCCCAGGAAAAGTAAGCTAGATTTATTTATCAAGACGATTTAATTCAAGCCATTTGAAGCGCTCTCCCAACAAATATGCATTCATTTTGTTCTAGATACTTACTTCCAATTGCAGCAATTGGGAAAAATAAAAGCAAATTTATGATGTTAAAAGTTTGATACGATAGAGAAACGTATAATATAATACAAAGAAAATTTATCGTCGCCTCAAAACAATAGTAAGGCATCTAATCCCAGAAATAAAACTAAGATATCCTACTGTTGCTCTAAGGCGAAGATATACTGATCCCTACTAGGGTGGTTCAAAAAAACTTTTTTTCAGCTAGAGTTCAGGACACTGCCTAATTTTTTTTTAGACTTACTAATAGTACTATGCTGTAAAAGTTTTAGCTTCTTACTCAATTTTTAAGACGGTGCTCAATGACCCTTCAATTTAAAATTAGCCGTAGCATAGAAAATGCCAGAAATTTAGAAACATTCAATTTCCCCAGCTGCAGGGCCGCGCCGTCCCTATGTGCAAGGTCGTGCAATACACGACGGCGCCAGAGTCAAAAAGGCGCCGATTTCTACCGATCAAAAATGCCTCAATTGGAAGAAAAAAAATCTCCGATCAAAAAATAAAACTGAACTTTTCAGTACATATAAAGGTGGCGAAGAAATTTTACTGCTCATTGAAACAAGTCATCCATCTCGCTGTCTATGTCTAAAAAGAAACATTATTGCCTTGTTGTGTCTAAACATGCTTTTCTAAAGCGCAGTCTTTTACAATGAAAACACGTGATGCTAATTAGTGCATACATTCGCATTTTTCTTCGTAATGTAGAGCCGTGAATAATACTATTTCAGTATGTCTATAGCACACAAGGTCGAGCATACGAGGCACAAGAACTTTGCTATTCCCCAATTAGGTTCTTGTGCTCAATGGCGTAGCCAAAATTTCATTTCGGAGGGATTCCGATAAAAAACTATCTAATACCAATCCTAACCCTCAAATCCGATTTTGCTAAAAAAAATCCTTTAAAAAGCTAATATTTTTGATTTTCTACACGTTTTTCAAATGCTCTTAGACCATGCTTTGGCTTTGAAGTTGCTTCTTATCAGGAGGAATAAATGTCTTTAGTCGTAACGTCATCTTTTTGTGAAATCATTGCATTTTTTTATGAAAAAAGGAGGAAAAAGTGTAGGTTTTCAAATTCGATTGAACCTTGCATTATATAAGAAGCAGAGGAAATGTATAGAATTTTACGCACTAAAATTCGATTTTTTATATATATATTTTTTTACTTATGTAGAAAAACTGCGTGTAAAAAATAGATATTTTCTATTTTTGAAGTTTCTTACTCACTTCGGGGAGGGTCCCGACTCCCTGGATCCACCCTTGGTTACGCCACTGCTTGTGGCGAATATGTTGTATTATAATTTGCATAATACGTATTTTTGTGATTTTTAACTATTGTTCGAGGTAATTCGACAGCTTCATGATATCATACCTAAAAATATGGTTGGCACAATTGCATATTATTTACTCGTGCGTAACATTTATTTTTGTAGACAATAACTTAAAACATTTTAATTCCGTAAAGTAACGACTTGAGCATAATTTCTGGATTCTCTACCCTTCCCCCCTTATCTTCAACTAAAAAAAGAGCTTTGGACAATGTATTTATTTGTTTTAGATATTAAATTTAATTTCTTTTTATTGATTCTGTACTTTATAGAATACACTTATTTTACAAGTGAAATTTTAAATTTCAGTTTTAAAAGTGGAATATCCTCAATTTATGAATATAATCAGTACCCTGTTGTCATGTTTTGACAGGCATAAAAGTTTGATTAATTATTCATCAATTAGAGATTAGGAGATATTTTCTTTTTCTGAAACTCATTAGCATATCAGATGAACTACTGAACCTGAAATAACTTCGAGATATGAAGCAAAAATGTGCACTGTATTCCAAAATGTAATAGTTACACATTGTTTTTTAAATAAATTATGTTTCGAACCATTTTTTTTTCACATTCTATTGGACTACAAAACCTCACTCCAAGTGTTAACTAGATTTTTCCGGAATGCCACTGCATAAAAGCGCTCAAAAGAAATTTGCACGACTCAAGCTTGGCGCGGGCCTGCCCAGCTGTTTCTTTTTTTTTTTTTTGTAAAAAATCATTTTATGGCTATGTATATGCATAATACTCGTGTATATTATATGTAGCGTTCTTTTTGCATTTCAATGTATTTTTTAACCCCCCTCACCATACTGATGAAGTTGGGGGGGGGGAGGGGATTGAGCACCCTCTTTCAGTTGAAATAGGAAACTAAAAATCTTCCAGTATATTGCTATCCACAAGTCTAAAAATATTGAGGGGTGTCCTGGTATCTAGGAGAAACTTTTTTTACATGTATTTTTGAACCACCCTAGTCCTTAGATTCATATTTAGGGAACTCGACAGAAAAAAAGAACAATACGAACACAAAAAATGACATTGGTATAAAATTGGTCAATTATTTTACTAACAGCATGAGCGAATATACTTACGCCAAAAGTATTTAAAGGAACTGTTTTCGGCATAGGCTTCCAGATCAATATAAATAATCACATATTCACCAGTATCAAGTCCTTTTTTCATCTGAAGCATCGTCATTAGCTGAATCAGGTCTGCAGTTCTCCCAAAAAACACATAAACTGCAAAAACATACTAAAATGTACAAATGCAGAAATACGAAGAAAGCATGGAAACAGGATACAGATAAGCGAATATACAAAATTTGGAAATAAGATACATGCGAAAGAAAATAGGGAACAAACATTATTTTGGATTGAAAGAGTTTCGTACTTAATAAGATAATATAAAGAGAATGTATGTATAAGAAAATAAAGTAACTTCACGGGGGGGGGGGGATTCTGGGTATCGTGAAATTGGCTAACATATTCGCTATTTTCTCAAATTTTTATAAAAAGGTTCTCTGAAGTAAATGGCCATTAAGCTTAATGGCCAAATAAATGGCCATTAAGCAGAAGGTTTATATTTCCTTCCTTTGTATATTTTAAAAAAGTTTTATTTTTCGATGCACATGTTTATTAAGCGTATGTTTGATTTGTTCCCTGTAATTAAAGTTCATAGATTGGATGTTGCAGGGTTTTTTATGCAGGGTTGAGGAGTCGGAGGGGAAATTACCGACTTTGCTTCCGACTCTGAATCTTGGAGCTTTAGAACCTTCGAATTCAAATCCGACTCCTTTACCTCAAAATTAGCCGGACTCCAACGAAAAAAAAAAATGTCAAAATCTGACTCCTGTACCCCAAAATAATTCCGACTCCAAATCCACTGCCATGATTTTATGTACATTGACAGCAAAAAAGAAAAAAATCCCTCAATATGCTCAATTAAAGACCTAAAAAAGACCAATAAGTACGGGTGATCTTAAACATATAATTCAGAGTTTCCCAAACTGTGGTCCGCGTACCCCCGGGGGTCCATGCCAAGGGGTCCGCCGTGCTATCCAGCTAAATCGTTAAATATTATTGAGGTTTGCCTGAACCATAGTTAATAATAAAAATACTAATACGCCATAAAAATACAACTCATATGAAAAATCAACACACTAAAACTAGGTTAACAGCGTTTTGCTCACTAACTTCAAAAGTTCATTTTTATTAGCAAACTTCTTGTAGAAATTTGGTGATAACATTTTTATTCCTAATTGAATTTCAAATAAAATTTTACTTGCATAGCTAAAATAATAATGTAGGAAATGAAAACCAGGCAAGAACTCTGAAGAATATACAAAACAATGAATAAATAAATTTAGAGGAAAATATATATATAAGTGTAAGAATATATTTGAAAGAAATAAATTTAACTGTGTTCTAATCTTTTTTTTTTGTGCTCGCAGGCCAGGGGGGCGGTGCTCGAAGTCCGTAATTTTACCGGAGGGTTCCACGGAGGTCTGAAGTTTCGGAACCTCTGATATAATGCATTGAACCTCTCTGAGTATAAGACGATTCTAACAGCAGGAGAAGTTTTAAGTACATGAAGTTTTTTTTTCTTCGAAGGGATCTTCCTGCAGTGGTGTCATGATTTGAGGAGAGAGTCGTGAATTTGTGAGTTTTTGAGAAGGGGGTGGGAGGAGATGACAATAAGCTGCGTTCGACGAGCTCAACCAGTTAAGCGATCACGTGACGGCTAATGATCACGTGCTTCAATCAACCAATCAATAGCTTAAAATGGTAACTGGTGCGGTAAACGGTAGATAATAGAACGCTGCGGTTAGTAACCGGTTACGCACCATGCTACCGGTTAGGTTCGTCGAACGCAACCTTTGTGTGACATCGCTCAATTTGGATATAAGAAAAACATTTAAAAGCTATTGATAAGAAAAGTTCATGTATTTTTCATGTTTTAAATTTTAGCTTTTCGTCTGTTTTTAAAAGAGAAAAACGCCACAAATCGAGATTTTCCACTCGTGATTTTCTTTTTATGTTCATTGATTTGTTTTTTCTAACGATATCTATGCGGATTAGAGATTAAACAAAGTTCAAGTTAAAGTTTAAATTTGCAGAGCTTAAAGTCAATTTGTTTATGTGTATTTTGTGTTCATAAAGTCAAAATAAAATTTGTACACAAACTTGTTTCAAATTTAAAAAAAAAGAAGAAAAATTCAGTTGCTATTTCATATAAATATTTAATTAGTATTGTATATGTCATGCTTTTGCGGTAAACCTTAATAACTTGAGTTCGTAAAATAAATCTCATATATGTGCTGATATCTACTTTAATAGTCCTGTGGATTAGCAACAAACCGAATATCCACGACAACCATGCCAGTGAATTCCGTGAAAAACTAGGAGTTATTCGCGGTTAGAAAGCACGTTTTCACCTGATTAATAATCAGTAGCAATAGCGGTTAATATCAAAATACAATTCCGAGTTACGATGAGAAATGTAGAATTGCATTACAAATATTCGGTGGCCATCTTGAATACGTCATCAACACCGTTAGAGGTCCAGAAAAGTTTGTATCCCGGGCTTTTTGTACTCGTCTACGAATGGATCTGAATGCAAAAGGGATTGTTGGTTGCCGGATGTGAAACATTTTTTATCTACCTGACCCACCTATAACATTATGTTGGAATTGCCCAGTACTAAAGTTTTAAAGTGTGGTCTTGAAGTTCACAGAAAACCAACAAAAACAAATCAAATATACGTAAAATTGACATTACCTCTAGTAGATTTGTAGGTTTCTTCAACCACTTTAGCAAATGCGTCGTTGCAGCATGGCTTACCATCTTCGCAACATACATGAATATTTGCATAATAGATTATGCCTTTGTGATTGATGGTGAAGTTGGGGTAATGAGACGCTTGCTGTTCCAGGCTCTTCGCTATTGTCATGTAAGGGTTGCTTTGTTCTGATACGATGGAGAACTTCCTCCAACGGTAATACCTCAATAAGCCAAGTATGGATCGGACAACCTGTAAAAGAACATTTTGTAAATAAAAAATAATATGCTTTAAGTTAATGTCCCATAGCGGGAGCTAAAGCAAAACTAGCAAGTACAGGTCGATATCAAAATAATGGAAACACCTGTGAAAAAAGTCACTTTTTTAAATGCGCTTCGTACGTAATAAATTTTCATAGTTAGCAATGTATATATTCTGGTAGTATATGATGGCTTAATTGTAGTTCCGGAAGTCTAGGAGTTTTTTCAGGCGCGTGAAATGTCGGACCTCTCAAATTTTAAAAGAGTCAAACTGTTGAAGCGTATCTAGCTGGAGCAAGTGTTACTGACACATTTCAACTTTTTGGAGTTTCTAGACGTACAGTATCTAAAGTCATGACAACATACACACATCGCGTAAGACCGAGACCCACATGATAACAGGCCAGACAACTCCTCCCCCACCCCGCTTCGTTAGGCCACCAGTCGTCGATCTATGAACTTGGCGCGAAGCTTTGAAAGCAGTGCGTTTTACCAGTAAACAGAAGTGCTCATTGCTCTGGCTGAAATGGATGAAATAGGAAATATGTAACTTCGGACGCATATTTTTGAATACAATACTGTTGGATTTATCTCATCCTTTCCACGTACCGGAAAATGTAAAGGCAATTAAAAAATATATATATACTATAAGTCTTATAAGTGTCTGCTGAGTGAAAGTGAGTCAGCGATTTCCGCTTCCGAACAACATGCATGCAAAGAAAAAAGTTGGGCTCCTCATGGAATAAATTTTCAAGTTCGGAGGTGAGTACTATTCTCAGATAAACAAATTTACATTTTATGCATTTGAGTTCATGCAGTTAAGGTTACTTAACTTTTCCTCCATTACACAAACAATTGTCAGTTTCCTTTCTGATATCTTAGTCTGTAATTTGTAATTTCAGCGTACTGCATTAATATTTGAAGTGGTTAACTTGCAACTTTTGGTTAACTTACAACATTTTATTTCTTTATTTTTTCAACCTTGTACACCCATTTATTCGAAATGGATTTTCCAAGCTGACAATATACATATGTCAAAATTTTCTGCAAATATGCTTGTTGCTATCAGAAGCAACGTAACTTGATGTTGATATTCAGTTAATATGTATGTTAACAAGTTTATTGAAACAGGCTTTTAAACTGAACTAATCTTATATTTTCGGTTTCGATTAAATTGTTTCATACGCTAGCGTGTGTTATTTTGTTCAAAAAACATTCCTTGATGGGCTTCCGTAGTTCTGAGGTAGAAGATTAGCTTTGAACGCCGGAGGTCGTGGGTTCGATACTCAAACATTTCCCCCCAACTACGCCCCTGCAATGTTATTCAAACAAGCTGGTTCTGTGCGTAAATTAAAAAAAATATATATGTTTTTTTCCACTGTTGTCTTTCAGTTATATGATATTTATGCACAAATTGTGGTTGAGTTAAAGGTATTCATAATTTCTGGGCTTACGAAAGATTACTTTTTAGCAGTGAATACGCAACGTGTTTTTGCCAAATGCTCTATGCTTGTTTGTTTATGCTTAAAAAGGGCAAAATGTCTTGAACTACGTATTTTTTGAACTCCTTGGTTTTTCTGTTAATAAGCTTTCAGGAACTCCAAAGCTGTAACATAAATTGAATTAAGGGACTGTCCATGAAGTATGTTTCAAAATTTTGAACGAATCCCCTCCCCCGCTCTTTGTTACATGTAACGCTGTTCAACATGAGCATATTGTTATAAACAACGTGCGATGTACTTCTTGTTATCCCCTCCCTTCCCCCTGTCACAAAACTCACACTGAATTCCTAAAAGAGCATACTCAGCAAAATGTTGATCTAAATTTAACATATATGAGGTTTTAAGTATTGGAGAAAGTTGCTAAAATGGTCATTCTATGAAAAGTTTTTTTAAAAAAGTTACTTTGTCATCAAATAATGCTTTTAAAAATAATTTTTCAAAAGCCTAAAATGATGAACTATTGAAGGCACCCCCCCCCCTCCAACAAACAGACAATAATCATTAGCAGCAGAAAAAGCTGAAAATTTAAAAGTAGCAAAATTCCAAAAAAAAAAAAGGCTGCTTAGATATTGAATACATTTTTTAATGTACGACATACAGTATTCATGATGTTGTATAATTCATTCTTTAATTAACGTTTTTCAAGTCGAATTCCTGTGTAATTTTTCGAGAGTGCCCACCGAAGGGGGGGGGGGGTCGGAATCATAGTCTCATAGTAATGATAGCTTTTCAACGGCTATAGTTAAATAACTGTGCCCTTGAAATTTTAAGGGAGATGGGGGAGATGTTTTTGGGGTATTTTTCTTGAAGTTTTCATAATTGAAGGGGGTAGAGCAGCGTTTACTTTGGGGGATAGCGCCGAAGCATTCATGTCTTTTTAAAAGCATACATTTGCTCAGCTAAGTTAACATTAATAATCTGGTATTATGTACTTTAATTTGATATTATGTCTTTGAAGCATATTGCAGTCATATTTCCCATTTACTTAAGTAAAAATATTTATTTATTTTTTAAAATTTAATTTAATTCTTATTCAAATACAATGGTAAAATTATTTTTTGTTTTGATGTAATTGTAAAATGAAAGTTCATTTTTTTTATTTGAATACTTCTTAATAGTTAATGTTTCAATACAATATACAAGTAGTTAAAATGCGATTAGTTTAAAAAAAATTCAAATGAAAAATAAAACTGTTTATTTATCACTTCGTTTTAACATGATTGTAAAATAAAATCGTTTTTAGTTATCTGAATATCTTTGTAAGACTTATGAATGTTTTTATGTAAAATACTATGAATTAAGCTCAATGTATTTTTTAATTGTATGATTATCTGTTCCTTTTTATGTTTTCAAATGAAAAAGTAGAACTTTTAATGCTACTTAAATAATAGAAGACAATAATAAATAAATCAAATAGTTTAATTAAACCAAAATACTAATCGAAGTGCTCACTTCCCTATATCATTGTGAAACGACGAACGATGACGTCATTTGTTAGTTGGATGGCCTTCCTATCTCGAAAGCCTCGGTAAGACATACTCGGCAAAGTAAAATAGTGGGAGGAAAGAGGAGCTTAGTGAAAGAGACCGACGGGTATTGAAGAGGATTGTAAGATCTAAAAAGCAAATAACAGCAGTGACCTCAGGACTCAATCACCATCTGGATTATCAGTGTTAGTGATTACCGTTAGAAGGTACCATTATAAACAGAATACCTCTGATAAAGAATTCTTTAAAGATCTCAAGTGCTTCCATTACTTTCATAATTACCTGTAAATGTCAAACAAATCGTTACGGATCAACACTGCGTTTGCAGAAAAGATACATCAAAAGTAAACAAAGTGTGCCAGAAGGTTTGCCGCTGTGCCACTTTCAGGGATTTTCTCTGTAGTTAAAGAAAGTTTAACCAATAGTATTTCACATTCGCCGTCTGTTTGGCACCAATTTGTTCTTGACGTAGCCAAATACATGAGTGACGTCACAAAAAAGCGCATTTCTTTGTTTAAAAATATAGTTGGGGAGAACCTAACCTGGCAGATTGCGGAGGATACGCAGATCCTAAACACAGCATGACGACAGTGTAAGGTTAGGTTTCCACAACTATAGTCTATCTTTCTCGTAAACGCAGTGTAGAGACTGAATTTTGTTCATTTTTTGGGGTCATCTGTTTGAAACTGCGGTTTACAGAGCTGGAGGCAGTAAGACTATCATGGATCCTCAGAATACCTTCACACTGGTAGCTAAATTTGATTTTAGCACATATAGGATTTCACATATTCCGAGACTGGAGCATTGCCGTTATGCTTATTACTAAGTTTTTGGAAAGTGATAATAAGCTTGCCTAAGTGTGGAGTCAATTTATATCCTTAGAAATGGATTGATATCAGTTTTATTTTCTACTAGTGGTACCTGCACGGCTTTGCCCGTATTGTAAACTTAAAAGGTATTTTGGTTCGCCTGTAATATTTGCAAATAATGTATTGTGCATTTGTCGCCAATTGGCTTGCCCATGCTACGGTTCCACGTTATGATAACTTGGTAATTCACTCGTCCATCTTATGATAATTTTGCTCGAGAAAATGTTCTTAAAGTTGAAATAGAAAAAGAAGAAAATCAAATTTTCGAAAAATCGCTTTGAGGTACAACTCCCATGCTATAAACTAGTTCTGTGCCAAATTTCATGAAAATCGGCCGAACGGTGTTATACGCATCGACGAGATCCTGACAGACAGAGAGAGAGATCCGGACAGAGAAACTTAACAGAATCTCACATGATGGAATAATTATTTTATTTTTACGAGAGAATGGTTCTATATTTTTGATGCTTGCTGTAGTTTATGTTTGCAACAGTTTTTTATTTCGTTCTTGCATCAAGTTTAGACTGATTTATGTGAAAATATTTTTAACGCACTTCGCGATATTTGAAGTTACTATTATTAATAAGGGGTTTTTCTCTTATGTTTCTGGCAGTTTCATTTGTAAGAGACTAGCATTTTAAATTTTAAAGGATTACAATTCATCATTTTGGCTCTTTGCACATTATTGTTACTATTCCCCCTTCCACACACAATTCAAAGATAGAATACTAATGACTGAACTAACACTAATAAATGATTTTTAAGTATCAAAATTTGTGTTTTAGTCATTTTCCATCTACCACAAATTGAAAAATACATTGTATATTTTAGCTTTGTTGTAGAATGATGTTTCTCTTATTCAATCTTCAATTTACTTTAGTGATACAAATTTACAAACGATTGCGAAACGTCCTACAGACAAGGGAGGGGGGAAGCGGAACTTCTAAAAAAAAAAAAAGAAAAGAAAAAAAAAGGAAAGGAAAGGAAAATAGTTTTGAAAAAATATCTGGTGTGTGCGCTCTTAGGGTCTTGAACTTGTGACAAATTTATGTGTTTAATATTTGTCCCTTCTCTGGATTCTTTGAAGCTTTCGTACACTTTTACTCGTTCATGTCCGAGTTTTTGAAGCATAAGTAAATTCAGACAAAATTCATTAATTAAAAATAAAATAGTTAAATTAATTATGAAAAAAGTTTCCTTTCAAGCAAACTAGATGGCCACTTTAAAATGAGACGTCATTTTTGTCGACTACACTACAGGCAAGCAAAACACTGTTATTATTTTTTCCCATGGCATTCTTTCTAATGACTTGTCCCAATTAAGTACCGATTCACACCAATTCTAATTTATGCATGTAAATAATGAACTTCGGTATAGAAAAAAAAACAGAATATTTTAATTCATTGAGGGTTTTTTTCAATCCAACAAGCTTCCTTGTAGGTAAGCACTAAAAGGATTTAGGAATTCTCCATCAGTTTTTTTGCTCCGATTTTTTCAGTTTAGTTTCTTGAACATTTCTTAAGGTACTACATTGAACAGTTTAGGCGAAATTGTGTCGCATTGCCTTACGTCTTTTCTGAATTTAACTGCTTTACTCGTTTTGTGGAGTTTTGATTCAGAGGTTGCTTTTTTATATGCTTTTTTTAAGCTTATAGAGGTTGCTTTTTTATTGCTTTTTTATATAGTTTTTTAATTTTTATAAATTTTATTTTATGGTTATTTCCAATTAGGCGGACGTGTCCTGATTCAATATTGAAATACTTTGGTGTGTTTATAACTGCTCAAGATGAAACAGAATCAAATGCATTTTCAAAAATCACAACGGCCAAACTGAGAGAGAATTCATATTAATTACTTCGTTCAATACTTTATTTAATCTTTACTGATAATAAAGCTTAAAGTCTTTCTGTCTGTCAGGATCTCTCTCTGTCCGTATATCTGTCTGTCAGGAACGGTCTAGGCGCATAGCGCCTAGACCGTTCGTTCTGTTTACATGAAATTTGGATCAAAGTTATTTGTAGCATGGGGGTGTGCACCTCGAAGCGATTTTTCGAAAATTCGATGTGGTTCTTTTTCTATTCCAATTTTAAGGGCAAAATTATCATGAGATGGATGAGTAAATTGCGGAATTACCTTAACGTGGAACAGTAACATGGGCACAAACCAATTGGCGAGAAAATTCACCATACATTATTTGTAAAATACAGGCGAAACAAAAGACCTTTTAATTTTCTATTACGGGTAAAGCCATGTGAGTTCCACTAATTAATGAATATAGTCGATAGTTCTAAAATCATTTATTAAACTTACTAATTCTTTTGGATGTCCTTCATTTATTTGTTTCACTACGTGATGTCTCAGAACTTTCATCAGTATTTTATTTAGAATCGATAGCAATGCTGTTTGGATAGTAGTTTCAAAGGGGAGCGCAGCTATGAGGGGGGGGGGCAATCCCCTATGAACTCGTGGTTTGAACACATATTTCCATACCTAATACGGTTGTTTATAAATGTAATGACAAAAGAACTCGCACCAGAAGGCAAGTTTTTGCTGTCCGAGTGGGGTCTTACATGTTTTTTGCCCCCCTTCTTTACAAGTAAGATTAGTTTTCCAGGTCTTAGGAACGTAACATAATAATATATACTTATTAAATACCTCGAGGAAAGCTTCAATAGATTATTAAAAATACCATGTGTTTGTCTAATTCATTTCCCCTCTTAAAACAAAATTGTATGAGACACTTATAGAAAAATGAAACGAAACGCCTTTATTTCTTCAATGGAATTGAGCCTTGAGGTAACCATCTTCACTAACGATCTTATAATGTGGAAAATATCATTGATAAATACATACCCAGCATATTAGCACGCATACTTTGAGTAATGAAGACCTATATAATGATAGAAAATTATGCAGTAATTACTAAATGTTCTTTGCGCGATGTCCGTAGGTATTTATTCATTGATATTAATGATATTCATATGAATTAATTTATTCATATGAATGAAAGTGACTCTCGATGATGCCCTTGGCCGTTAAATCATGCACTACATAATTCTTTACAAGAACTGATGTTAAATTTAAAATTAAAAAAAAAACGACCCTGTTTGCCACATCTCATTAAAATTATCAACGCAAGATTGAACATTAATGAAATTTAAATGCATTTAATTTTTTTCTAGGTAACATGTGAAACATTCAAAAGGACAGATTTAATAACACAGATAAACATGCAAAAACTGGTAAAATTTGAGAGTTGCAAAAGCAGCATCAAGAGAGAATATTGAAAAGGTTTCCCCGTGCAATGAAATTAATAACACGTATTTTATTAGTTAATATATAGAAATTATCATCAGATAAAAATGTCATATCATTCAGCTTTCTGTACTTATCGCCAACAGTGAAATCATTACCAATTGTGTTAATGAAGGCTTGGGATTAATTTTGAAATTAGCCAAAAACAATTATAATTCAAGTTCTATATAACTATAGTTTCAAACGAATTTCATTAAAAGCAGAGGAATTCGTTCTTTCGATCGATATAAATATTTTTAGCATACGAGCATGCTTTCAATAACACATTTGCAACAAAATGCAAATTTTCGTGGTTTTAAATGAGTATCTTCATCAAACAAAATTAAAATCATCTAAAGATGAGACCCGGCGAATAACACTCTCAATTAAATCGCCTCTCTAACATAAAAATAATTATCAAAATCGGTTCCTCCGTTTAAAATCTACAGTGTCACAGACACGTCCAGCTTATGAGCCCCATTCTTTTTGCGTAGGAAGTAAAACTATAGCCCCTTATAAAAACCCTTAATCAGTAAGTTTGCCTATTAATAAACAATTATATCATTATTAAACATCCCTGGATACGAAATGTTTTTATATTTGCTGACTGTTATTTAAAATTAAAATGCCAAAGTTTGAGAAGTAGTAAGTCAGAGAAAAGAAAATACACCCATAAAACATATGGTTATTAAAAAATATAATGACAGACACATTATTCAAGCTCGTGGATAATTAAAGTTATACCGTAAAACCGTACAACTTTAGACCAGTGTTGCAACTTTAGACCATTGAAGGAATCTGGTAGTATGTGCCATGTTGTGGTCGTTGGAGCAAAGTTAGTCCTTAAAAAATTCAGTACGTTCGCAAGTGTTGTCCAGCGAAGTTCATGTTGTTAACCCCAAGCTCCAGTGTTATCCTCTCGTGTCAATATTCATTTGTGTTGGGAGGTTTTTGAAATTTTTGCTTCTGCTCTCTAAGTCTCCTTCGAAACCTATATTTACCGATTGAATTATCCGAAGGCAAGTTCATTACTTTATTACTTAGGTATCTAAGACGATTTAGCCTTATCGTCGAATCCTGATGTTGCTTTGTTTAGTTGTCGTTTCAAAGTTAACAGAATACGGGAATTCGAGTAGCAACTTTAGGTCATCCTTTTTACAATCATTTCTCTATAATTTGTGAACAATTTTGTATTTTGAGCAGTTTTTTAGTTTTCGGGTTCTCTTTAGTTTTAGATAAGAATCTAGGGAAAAGAAAGCTGATAGGCGGCCGTTTTTACCTCAACTAATCTCCTGAACTGATGGAAAAGGTGATCCAAGAAATCAGGAACAACCAAATTTCAACAAGAAAAGTAAAAAAGGGTAAATTTTGCGGTTGGCCTATTCCCCCGATGTCATTTGGTGCAATAAATAAATAAATAAATAAATAAATAAATAATTGCGACATTGAAGAAACCAACCCAATTGGGACAAATTTTTCATCAAGCCCTGTAAAAACAAAATGACAAAAAATGCCCTCGTAAAAAAAAACAGGAGTAGGTATCTACTAATTGCTTTTCATACTATCCAACATTCATATACCTAGATAAAATATTGTATTTTTCACAATTGATTTCATTAAAAAAAAAAAAAACTCAAATTGACTCGAAAAGTAAAAAAAAAATTATAAATCGGAAAAAGTAAGTAGTACACTTTTTTTTTTAAATTTTTGCAGTGTACGGGATTGGAACAGAACGATTTATGCATTGAAACTTTAGACCGGAGTGGTTTAGTGGTGCATATTAAGGAAAATATGAGGTGGTCTAAAGTTGTCACCACTATGTGCAAACTTTATACCACTATACAAAAAATCCCTCCTCCCTTTGTGTGTAATTTAGAATTTTTTTCGAAGCGTCACTCTTCAGCTGATATGTATAGTAGTGTATGGTTAAATTCTCAACCTTTTTTGGCAAAGAATAATGAAAATATGAAGAAAAATACACATAAAGTGGTTTAAAGTTGTACGGTTTTACGGCATATTTTAATCAGCTTACATAAGCATATCTGTGCATATTTTAAAAGCATTCATATGCCATTCTACGGAAACGTACAGCTTTTCCGTAAGATATACATCTCTGGACGACTAGACCGTAATTCGAGCTCAAGAAGCAAAACCTAAATTATTTCTCTTAGTTTATTTTGATTTTCCAATGTCATTTTTATAAAAGAAAAGAGAACAATTCTTTTTCTCAAATACATTTTAAAAATGAATTTTAATATAAGTTTGTTTCCAGTGATGAAATCGTATCGCAGAATGCAAACAAAACGTAAGCAATTTTTAAATCCTTTACTGCAAAATATAGAGCATTAGATATTTTCTAAGTTAAAACGGAGGTAACAAATATTAGTATTAAACAATCGTATGGCAAGCCTTTTGATATCTGAGAAAAACTAATCCTAAAAAAACTCATAACAAGCGGAAATTAAAAAAAAAAAAACTTTTTTTCTGCCCAGATGTTTCTTTACGAGACTGCACTAAAAATAATAGATTTTGCTAGTTACTATTGATGCACTCAAGCAACCTCATCTGTAGCTTCGATTACTATTCTGTATATGCAATCAGTACAAGCAAAGAAAATTCGAAAATTTTAAACAAAATACCCTGTTCTAAAATTAATCATAAAATAAAATCTTGGTCACAGCCTTAATGTGTCTGTATTACAAAATAATGAAATGTCTCAATCTAAAAAGAAAAAATAGGTGCTTTTATAATGTGTCTTGAATTTCCCCTAGGGCCCACTTTGAACTACCTGGCCCTATAACTTAAAAAGGAAAAGAGGATGTTTGTCCGCTTTTTTGATTGTTTGCATCACATCCCATTCCTGTATGCATTTATGATTACAATTAAGCAAATTTTCCTCAAAATTTGCAACAGTTCATAAAATTTCAAGCTTCATCAAATCTTGCATGGAAAAATGTGTTTCTAAATACAGTCTGCCCACATTTGCCATGGAATTGACATGCGGTCAATTAGGACGAGTCTCTGATTGAGGGGAAACATGAAAGATTTGAAGCGCGTGTTTTGTTCTATCAATGTGCTGCTGCTTAATTCAGAAGTTAACGCAAGTTTATCATCCCTTCAAACTAATAGATTAGTCCATTTCCGCCTGCAAACCGGATGTTCACTTTTTCATTTCATCAATGGTCAGACGTTATAAAGGTTTTTCTTTCTTACTTTCTTTTTTTGCGTGTTTGGGCTTTCTTTACCTCCAATCATGCAACAATTGAATTACAGACCTTTTACACTACGAAACTAACATTTTTACACTAATTAGTACCACATACATGTTTTTTTTTTTTGTAAAACAAGTACTTTATTTCTTCGGTATACATTGGATTTGCATAATGACTTCATTATTACACATTTTCGTTACTAGAGTAATTTTAATAATCATCAATACCTATCTGTAACAGTAATAGTAAAAGAAAGCTAAGATGCGTTTGACCAAGATCAAAAGTAATTAAATGCCTACACACTTACATTAATATAACATTACAACTTCCATTAATACTACATCATTATGGGTATTTCCCGCAACAAAATTATTATTAAAATAATTAATAGCAACTACACTCCTTTCGGGGAAACTTTTAATGCACTTTGGGGATTAATCTAAAAAAAACCTGGTAGTTTGAAAACTTTTACCTGTTATTATCTTAAGTATTGGATCTAGCCGTGTTATAAAGTTCGACTTTATGGTGAAAGCAAAGACGTTATTGAACTAGTTAAGAATGTTTCTCCTACTATCAAAAAAGTCAAGGGTTTTATTTCGATATATTTCAATTATAATAATTGGAAATACTTATTCATAAGATTTTTTCATTCTCTCGAAGAAAAGAGTCAGATAAAAAATTAGAATCTTAGGCGACGAAAAGTTTTTCTGAGATGACCAAACATTTTATTACTTTGAGTTTGTAAGAAAATTCAATGTGATCTGGCTCACCGATTCAATATTTTGCAAAGAAAAACTCATTAAATTTAAAAAACAAATCATATTTATACATAAATATAGAAAATAAAAAGAAGGACATTTATAACACTAATGGGCTATTTCAGTGTTTTGGACAAATGCAGAGTTCGTAACATGAAACTTTTCTTTTCACAACTATTCAATTAACTGTTAATTATCATATTATTTTAATTTGTGCTTGTCTGATGGAAGAACAAACTGAACATAAAACATTGTGCTAATCGAACAGTAAATGGCTAAAAAAGTCATGATATGGACTCGACACAATTGTCCAAAATACCGCGAAATGACACTAATACAAAACAATTTGATGGTGTGCATCACATGACTTCCTTTTACTCTAATTTAATGTCATTTTCTGATTATTGGCAGTTTTAATGTGATTCAATAGTTTACTCTCTAAATATCACCAACAGTGGCCAAATTGAAACCAGATTTAAAAAAAGAATTTTTTTTCTTAAATCACCAAATTTGTCGCCATGTTGGCGACAGAACTTGGTGACCAAATGACTGGCGATACATCGCCAAGTGTCCGCCAAATTATAACATCACTTGAGTTTACATCGAAATTAACAATGATTTTCCCCCAAAAAGGGGAAACAGACCCCCTTTGGAGCATCCGAATGCAACTAAAAAGAGAGGTGCACAACTAGACCCCACTAGGAGTCTAAGTACCAAATTTCAACTTTCTAGGACAGTTCGTTCTTGAGTTATGCGACATACATACATACACACATACGCACATACATACGTACATACAGACGTCACGAGAAAACTCGTTGTAATTAACTCGGGGATCGTCAAAATGGATATTTCGGGTGTCTGTACATTCTTAGGCATATATCCACGTGTGGTCGGGTTGAAAAATAAACTCAACATTCATTCGAGGTCGAGCTAAATGGAAATTAAGGCCGATTTTTGAGTGAATTTTTTTTTGCTATTATAATACTTCCTTTTTTGTAAAAGGAAGTAAAAAGAAGCCTTTCGTTTAGTGTTCAAATCAATTTTCAGTTTAGAATTCCTTTAAAAGGTATAGGTAGGTACACTATAAATGTGTACAATGTTTAGGTGTCATTCTGTTTGCGTGTAAATCGGAAACTTTCTGATCTTAACTAAATTTCCGATTACTAAACTATTCAATTATTTTTATATCAGAGTACTCATGCGATGGACATTAAAAATACGTTGTTCAGAAGAAAAGTTAAAAATACTTATGTGGGAAAATTTTTACAAGTGTCGATATTACTTTACTTAGGAAATTTTACTTCACTAGAAACCTTTAAGGCAGCAGAGATAGTGGAAATAAGCATAAGAGGTTCCTAAACCTTTCCACATTACGGCACCCTTTGAAAACTTAGACGGCGCCCAAGTCTTTAACATTTTAATATAATGAGCATTTCGTGGCTAACCTCTTATCTTTCTATTGCACCCCAGAGTTACACTTTGGAAACTGCTGTGATAGATTAAAAATTATATCCCACCAAAAACATTCTGTAAAAAACTAGCCAAGTCTCGATGGAGCTGCTTGTTTATCTCTAAAAAGTAGTGAAATCTAGACAAAGTCATGACAAGTCTAAGGTTCCTTACTGCGATTTCTTTATTATTATAGTTAATGTTGTGTGACTTGGCCGTTAGACATTCTTTATACCTTAGTGGGTACAGGTCAATTTTGTTTACACGTTTTCCAAGTGGCAATTTTCCATCATCAATGGGTAGCGGTTCTGGCGAAAGATTGGCGCAATGGTGTCATGGAGCACCTGGTTTTGTACCCTTGTGTACCCTTTAACGGCCAAGTCACACAACATTAACTATAATAAAAAAGAAATCGCAGTAAGGAACCTTAGACTTGTCATGACTTTGTCTAGATTTCACTACTTTTTAGAGATAAACATGCAGCTCCATCGAGACTTGGCTAGTTTTTTACAGAATGTTTTTGGTGGGATTTCACTTATTTTTGTAGAAACATTTAATTTGTGTAATGTTCGAGTAGACTAAAGTTAGGCTAGATTAAGTTAGAAGATGTGTCCCACTACGCTGGACTTTTGCAATGAGAGTCGATTTTTTTATGTACCAATAGTAGAAGGGGGCATTACCATATCTCTAATACACCTGAGGGTTCTTCATTAGATACTTCAGCTTTCGATTTTTGACATCAAATGAAGCGGCTCGCCAAGTTGAATATTTTTTGTAAAGGCGGTATGTCGATCTCTAATAGTTTGGTTGGGCTCTTGTGTTTTCTAATCAGGGTCACTCCAGATCTTCAATTAGCCTAGTTTTTATAGCTTTCCCTTTATGTGGCCACCAAACCCTAACTCTGTACCAAATTTTATCTCTCTGAGTTTATGGGAAGTACTAGTTTTATTTTGATGATCATGAGTGAGTGTCATAAATGCGAAACTTTGCCTTCGCTTAACTTCGGAACTAAATGACCTACAGACTTGAAATTTCGGATTTTAAGTATGTGATTATAGCTTACTGGATGACGAAAATTTCTGCGTTCTAGTCTCATCAAAAGGTTCCCAAATAGGGGCCTAAAAATGCGGCGAAATGGTTCCAGTAAAGGATGGTACGGCAGTGTTTGCTTCGCGCTCGACTTGGCGGGGGCACTGCCGTGCCCCCAAATATCTAATAGATTTTTTTTCTCTCGTTTTGAAAGAGCTACACGCAAACGCTTTTCTGGATGTAAATAAGCCACTTTCGTTCTGGAAATCGTTCTACTCTTATAAAGCCTTTAAGGATTGGATTTCAGAGTATATTTTTTCCAAAATGGGAGACTGGATCAAACGCCTCCTTCCCACTATTTTCTTGCAATTAAACCTGCAACACCTCCGAACTGATTTTTTGGTCAATCAATTTCTTACCAGACATGGTAATTTTAAGTATTACTTGCATTGATTTAGTATTTTTATTAGAAATGTGTGTGATCGGAGGCAAGATAAGTATAATCCAGAACACCTGTTGTTTCATTGTAACCATTTAAGAGCCGTCTTTTACTTGGCCTCCAGTTCCATTTGCTCTAGTTCAGAGCGGTGAGACATTAAATATTTTAAAACGTTTTATTCAACTGTTTGACCTTAATTATTTATGTGTATCTTTTTTTTTTTTTACTTTCAAATTTTTCTGTGATTGTTCGTCTGCTGTGTTTAATTAGTTTTGTGTTTTCTGTACTACTGTGCGTTTTGGCTTCTGACCCAAAATGATACTATGGGGTGCATAGGAAATTTCTTTTTGTGTCTAATTTAAAAAAAAAAACAAAAAATTGGGTCGTCCTTGCAACCTGCCGCCGGGGATTAGTCGGGCTCTAGCAATTCAATATTTTCTCCCCCACATTTTTGGTGCAAAATCTTCAGAGTACAGTTGCATTTGTGCAGAAAAAGTGTTCAGCATCTCTTCCCTATCAAACTCACGTCGCCTAAGTAAAAGGCATTGTTTCTGGCCATTTGACTGCCATTTAAGACATGATATAATGTAGTACTTCCAACAATGGCACAACAAGAGGCGGTAAGCAACAACCTAGAATACTTGGTTTTAAACCGTAATACAAAATCTTGTATGGTGTTTCGTAAATTTTAAGATCCCCGCCCCCAATTCTCGAAACTTAGTTCTAGTTTCACTGTGCTTGTACTAATTTTGCTTTTCATACTGTATTTAATGAAAGATGACTACAAAATCATAATAATGTGGGTCTACACAAGAAACAGTATTTTGTCAGAAATTAATTCGCTTGAAGGCCATTCCATGACAGAGAACGGGACATTTGGAGTAGTTTTGTCAGTATATTTCGTTTTATAAATACTAATAAAAAATTGCCAGAAATTTTATTTTTTATAGCAACAGTAAGAATTTGTCATAAGGAGTAGGTAGAACATTAAAAACTATTGCTTTTAAATAAAATTATAAAAGAATATGCAATAATACACACGTGACGGAACTGGATTCGTACGTGTCCCGTTCCGTC